>NW_020884889.1:2052454-2068620 GCF_003945725.1 Corapipo altera
GAAAAGAAAAGAAAAGAAAAAGAAGAAAAGAAAGGAAAGAAGAAAAAAGAAAGAAAAAACAAAAAAGAAAAGAAAAAAGAAAATAAAGAATATCAAACAGTAATTGTTAAATGCATTTAGAACAGACAGTACCTCCTGTGAAGCTGCTCACATACAATGAACTTAAGAGTCAGTATTAGAGTGCAACACCATAGAGTGCAAATCAGTATCTTCACAATAGACTTAATGGTAATAAGCAGTCCTGCAAAAGCCCACTTGAACAAAGTTGTTTTAAATTATTCCCCTTTTAAAGTAAAAGTCTAAATGGACATGGAATGTGAAAAAGATTTAAGCAGAAGTAATTCAAATAGTTTGCACTAGAAAAAGCAGTCCTTCGTGAAATAAAGGTTACAAGAATACGAGGCAGAACTCTTTGCTTTTCCCTCTTTTTAGCCATAGCATGACAGGATTTTTTTGTTCTATTTTTAAGACAAAGTTAAAATTTTACTTAATATTATTTACACACACACACACACAAAAAAAAAGACTTTTTCTTTCATATCCATATGTTTCCGTTTCACAAATACTTTTCCACATCTTCCTCACAACTCTTAGGCTAATTACTCAAATCTCCCTGTCCATCCAGTTTTCCTCCAGCTCTACAATATTACATTTCTTTCTCAATATTCAGCTTTTTTATTTTCCCCTGTGTTGCTTCTTGGTCTTAAAAAGAAGCATGTGTAGAAACATCTGCTGTCCCAAATTGCGGATGTTTTGTGGTCTGGCAGCCCTGTATTGTTTTTAGGGTGTAATGCTGTATTAGGTAAAATGTTTCTCTGTGGTCTGCAGGATTTCCAAAGCATGTAGGATATATGTTATTTTAGATTATCTTGATAAAGTCTGTTTTTGGAGATGATGAATCTGTTCAGAATTTGTTTTGAATATATAGTTTAACAAAAATTTAAGATTTTTTTTTTTTTTACGAGAATGTAAGCACCCACTTCTGAAAGGTGTGTACATTAGTGTAGAACACAGGTAATTATACAGATTTATTTCCCCTTAACACAGCACAAAAATTCAGAGTGATTTACGATTTTAAAAATTAAAATAAATCAATTCACTTAATTTCCTCAGGACACCCAAACTTGTACAGCAAGTAACTAATTAATTACCCAAGGCAAGGTGCCATTTCTCAGCCCAGAGAACAAGCCAGGCTGGGAGGTTTCTCCTTCCACCATCTGTAGATGCTGCTCTTGGAAGTTTGAACACCTTCCCAACCTAAGTTAGATACCATCTGCTCAAGATACCAGCAAACCTGCTCTAAGATCACAACACAATATTAACTGCAGGCTACCTTAGTCTGAACACACCTGAACACACAAAGGTGCTAACACAAAACAGGAATAAGCTTCCCAACCTACTGTGATCATACCCAGATAACTGAGATAGACATCACACCAAAATAAAAAAGCTGGCAAGAACCAGTTGAAAATCCAGCTGCAAAGGTGATCAGGCAACTTCAAGGATATTTTTAAATGTAAAGTGAAGTCTGAGGAGAAGAAAACAAACAAACAAACAAAATCCAACATAAATACTAATACAGTCTGACCACAGAGAGAAATAAGATGTGAGAACTGCCTCTAGTGTATAGAATAGGAATAAACACAGAAATAGCAAGAGGTAGATTAAGGCAAGTTTAGTCTTTCGCTGGTGACAGCTTTCCTAGTCTTCTGTGACAAGTTTGAGTGGTCTGTAAAGTCACACCAACCTGGGCTGAAGCAATGGATGCTCAGCAGGAAAATGCAGTCAGGGAATGAACAGGTGGTTCCTCACCTGCCCCGTGACGGTGTCCAAAGTACAGCAAAGAATCAGCACGACCCACACACTCACTAAAGACAAGGATACTATTTCAAAGTGATGTTTGCTGCTCCCAGGGTCTCTCTCTTCACACTGCTCAGACCATCCTACATTATCTTCTGAGTGGTGATAAATAAAGGGGGCAGCACGAGGGTTAAGGTGCAGAGAATTCTGAGAATTAGGGAGGAAGATGGACATAAAGGAAAGGACACAGCAGCAGTCAGGGCCATTTTCCACCAAAAAAGAAGTTTTTTAACAGAAATAATATTCATCTTGTGCCTCCTTGCTCCTGTGCAGCACAGGGTATGCAAGTCAATCATTTCTACCCCAAATGCAGGACACTGCCCCAAGTTGAGTCAATGCCATTTCCAAATTCAAGCAGGTATGCCCCAACTTTTGTGTGTGCATGTAGATGCATTTTTATACTACTTGTACTCCAAGCCAAACAATCCTCCTGCAACATAAAGATGCCCTTCACCTATTGTTTTAAGCACTTTGCACGCTTTCCCTACTCCCAAAATGTCACTGGTTTTGACAACTAAAGTGAACAAACCACTGAGAAGTGCCTCAGCAAGGACAGGGAAAAAAAGCCTCTCAGTTGGGCAACCAGGCAACACAAAGAACCTTCCAAAAACAAATCCGTTTGAAAAACCTCGTGAAAAAATACTGTAATTCCCATTATGATTATGGACTTCTAGTGAGCCAACAGTGCCAGCCCCGGGATCAGGGAAAGGATTTGAACAAGCTCAAAACAGTTGTCGCTGTTCCATCAATGTCCTGCTGCCACCTCCTGGAAAACTTTCGAACTTCACAAGTTTGGACCTGCATTAAGTTGCACACAAACTCCATCCTTAGTAAAAATAACACCACAAAGCTGATGTTGCCTGAAGAAGCTGGGTTGTTGTGGGTGGGTTTGTTGGGTTTTTTAAAAGGTATCATGCTGTAAAGTAACTCACTCCCCCTGGAAAACAAGTGAGGTAAAAATTAATTGGGAATGACTCTCATCTTACTTTTTAGAATCTGCAGAGGGGTAAAAAAATTACCTGGAATGAGTATATTTAGCTAAAAAGGGATTAAGCCAGCACTTGCCAGCATATCTTGTCTTCACCACGACTGTCAAACAATTATTTCCTTCCAAGGTTCCCATTAATTTGGAGAGAACAGAATCTGAAACTGTAGTTGGTCACTTCTAAAGTTCTAAATATCAGACATAATACAACAGCAGAAACCTTGAACTGCTTACCAAGGCTACCAATTACTGCAATCAAGCTCACTTGAGATGGAAAATTTGCAACACTGAATGATACTCAGATTATTTTATTTCAGGTTAAAGTCGGGCACCTAAACTAGTAACTTAAACTCTACTGTTAATGAAATTCTTTCCCAACACTATTATCTAGAGGATATATAGTTTCCTAAACAAGAGTAATATTTTACAGTTTCAATTCCCAGCTTGGTGGCACGGTTTCCCCTCTTTCTTGACATCTTCCTGAGGTCACTCTATCCCAGTCTAATTTGGGAAGCCAAGAAAGCAAAGCTCTGGCTTCATAGACTACTTTATATTATTTCAAGCTTATTTCCCCCAACTAAAGCTTAATTCTGACCACAAGGTTTAGAAACATGGCTACATGTAGCCTCTGTTTTGAATTTCCTGAGGTAACACTGATATAAAAGCTGTCCAGGAAAGCATTACTGCCCAGAGACAGAAACACTTGAGGAGCTTAGGGGGGTGAGCATTTGGTGTTCTCTAGATCCTCCCAGATTCTGCTTGACCTCACTAAAATTTAGATACCTTGAAGCCAAGACTAAAAATAAATAAAAAGGGCTCTTAGGCTACTTCTTTCTTTTACTCTTCAATTTCCAGGAGCTTTAGTGGATCTTTTCTTCACTTTAATATGAGCAACCAGGAACTGTCCTGTTCAGTTTGTATTGGGAAGACATCACCAAGGGACAGCTCACTGCACATTTTTAAGACTTCGGCTTGTTGCAATATTAACAGTGGTGGTTGGGAATTAATAACATAGTTGTTTTCCAGTGTTTGTCTCTATATGTCAGACTGAAAATTAAAAAATTACACTGAAGAGGAAAAAGGCTTGTTATACAAAAATCCAAGATCACTAAAAACCGTGCTCCCTACTTTTGTCTTGCTCTCCTGTTGAGCTCTGTGGCTCCAGATTGTTTCTGTGGATGGGAAGAGCTGGCTTCCTGGAATCTTCACTTTATTCAAATGAGACAAATACACCCAGGGTCAAATTCACTATTTTTCATAAGAACTGAGTTTTTCCGTGATGAACTTTCTGCATTTTATCCGTTGCTAAAGAATATTTACAATCTGACCTATCACCTCCGTATCTAGTTGGTATTTCTGCTGGTTTCATCCTTTAGTCTGGTTTTTTCAGCATTTTCCCCATCTATTTGTGTCTCTTTGCTCAGGAGATAATAAAAAGCTTCCTCCTGTTCCACCACCTCCACTCAAATCAGCCAATCTGATGCACAGCACTGTCCTCTGGCTCTTTTCTTTGCTGCTGAGCAGTGATGGAAGAGAAGACAAAAAGCAAAAGCAGGAGGCAGCCAGGTCACGACTCCCATAAGAATCCACCTTTTATTTCCAGGTCAGTGACCAGATTCCTTCTCAGCCTTTATTAGCCAAACTCCATCTCCATCCCACTCCCATGCAAGGCTGTGTTGGTAACAATCTTCCAGCACCTCAGATCTGAGGCACAGCACTCCACCCTCAGCAACAACACAGAGTGGTTTTCCCAGTCCCGTCCTGTGAAAATATTCCCAGTTCTGCTGAGCTTCACCATCCCTTTGGACATCCATAACTACCACTTCTTTCCCACTAGCACCTCAATTCCCTCTTTCTTCCAGAACTCCACACACTCCCCCTCAATATCTATTTATTACCAATACATAGTCAATTCAATACTCTCTCTACCATAAGATTCACACCAGAAAATTACTTTTTCCTTCACCCCAATATCTTTTTGGCAAGGGATTAAGCACCAAGAGCAAAATAATCCACTTCAGAGGGAGAAAAGTAGAGGCCATGTGAGGAAAGGTAGACACAAACCTCTCCCTAATGAGGCTGGTGTGATTAACTCAGCTTGCAAGAGTCAACTCACTCACTGCTTATTAACTCATTTGTGACATGACTATGTTTTAAATACTCATTATTTTTATGCCTCTGTTTTGAGGGAAAACAAGGCAAGGCACAAAGCAGTGCCAATTTTCAGAAGTGAGGCTCAGCAACAGGAAAGCTGCTGTAGATGACTAACCCTCACACTATTTGTTACTCAACTTTCTCATCCTGGTGATTCAACTCTGTGCTGCTTCAGGACAAGGGTGTTTCATTACAGGCAGTTTTCATGAGGCATCAGATTCAGCTGGTGCTTCATGCAGGAGAGAGTAACAACAAAAATAACAACAAAACACTGCATCAGCAGCTATGTAATATCGACACCTACAAAATGAAAATACATAGGAATATAGAAGGGTTTTTCTAATCATCTTTAAATGCACAGATAAAAAGTAAAAAGCAAGATATCTGACTTACAGCCTTAAATTTCTGAATTATCAAACTGAAGGCTTGAAATTATCCACATATATTACAGTTAAAAAGTAGAATTTCCCCCTCCTTTCCAATAAGGACATGAGGGTTTGCCCTCTCTATGTGGTTACAATCTGTAGTAGGTATATCCACAGGGTCCAGTTGCTCAGGCTGGATTTCACCACTGCTCTTAAGCAACAAACCACTAGTTGTGCCACTACCACAACCTATTAATGCCCCATTCCATTTTCAGGGTGATCCAAGCAGCTGACAAACACTGTGACAGAAAAAAGGGACCCATACGGCCTCAGATACACAAAGAATCAAAGAGATAATTTCAGTTTCCTTGGGACTGAAAATATCTCAGTTCAGAATTCATTTGGTAAGAACGGTGCTGAGCTGGAGGATGCTGTTCTTTAAGAGCACTAATCAGAATGTGGAGAATATCTACTGATTTGTACTTTTCCTCTCTGGTATCACATTCAAAGATTAAAACTATCCATTTCTAAAACTTTAGGCAGCCCTGTAAGATGATAAAGCAGTAAGAAATTCTGACTGTACCACCTGAGGGATAAAAATCATCACCCACATGAGTATCACTTAAACCAATAAAACTCCACGAGTTCTGGAAATAAAAGCTTCAACATGGATGGATGCAGATCTGTAAACTCATCTGGATGAGCTGGCACTAAAGTCCTTGCACAGAGCACTGTTTCTATAAAGTTTAGTAAGCTCTGTTAAAAAGTATAGGGGAAACTTTGTCTTTAATGCAACTTGCTAACTTGCTTTGGAATTCTGAAACAAACTTCCCTAAGATTTCATTTCAAGGACCTGCCGCCTTCTAAAAATACCCCCTACCAGAGAAGAAAAGCTTGGAGGGAGTGCTGTGAGTGCATTTAATTTTATAATGAGCCCTTCTGCCCTATTTTCATAACGCTTATTCATTCTTTTAACAATTCCTAGGCAATTCTAGAGAGGTGGGGGGAAAAAAAGGCAAGGTATTAAGATATAAAGCTAATCTATGGCTTCATTCAGAGTGTGCATCAGAAGTAAACAGAGATGAATCACTTCTGCAAAGAACAGAATAATTACAAGAAATAATCAGTAGTCTGGTATCTCATCAGTGCTGGGAAGTCCTGCAGTGAAAACTGGGATGGAAAGCAGTGAGTCGGACGTGAAGACTTTTCTCCCCGGGCGACTCACCTCCATGTTCAAGGAAAACACGGACACATCTCTCCTTCCCTCTTGCTGCAGAGAAATGAAGCAAAGTCCAGCCGTTGGCATCCCGACCGTTGGGAGAGTATCCCTGCTCCAGCATCTTGCGCACGGTGTGGACATCGCCGGCGGCCACCGCAGCCTGGATCTGCAACTCTTCCTGTAGCTCAGGGTTCCTCCGGCAGTGGTGGTGTAACATCCTAGCTGGATCTGGCTTCTACTGGAGCCTCATGAGGGCACACTGGTCACCTTGGGGCAATAGGAAGCGTGAAGAAATTAGGACTGGGACAAGGAGAGAGGTATCTAGGAAATAAGTCAGGGCTGTGCCCAGCTCTGGGCCCCTCGGTTTAAGAAGGACATTGAGATGCTGGAGTGTGTCCAAAGAAGGGCAACAGAGCTGGTGAAGGGACCGGAGCACAAGTGCTGTGAGGAGCAGCTGAGGGAGCTGGAGGGGCTCAGCCTGGAGAAGAGAAGGCTCAGGGGAGACCTCATCACTCTACAACTCCCTGACAGGAGGGTGTACCCAGATGGGGATCAGGCTCTGCTCCCAGGCAACCAGCAGTAGGACAAGAGGGTACAGCCTTAAACTGCATCAGGGGAGGTTTAGGTTGGACATCAGGAAGAAATTCTTTACAGAGGGAATGATCAGACATTGGAATGGGCTGTCCAGGGAGGTGGTGGAATCACTGTCCCTGGAGGTGTTTAAGGACAGACTGGATGTGGCATCAGTGCCATGCTCTGGGTGACAAGGTGGTATGGTTGGACTCGATGATCTCAGAGGTCTTTTCTGACCCAGCTGATTCTGTGATTCTGTAATAAAATGCAATGTTAAGAATTCTCTCTATATTCTGACCAAATATACACAGGGTAAACCCCAAACAATCTGTTATTAGGAAATCACAGTACATGGGTCACATCACTGAACTGCAAAAGAAAAGGACACTCACACATCATAAATAGTCAACATTTTCTTCAGAAATGACAGCATTTCACAGTGAAAGTACCTACAATAACAAAAAGCACCTGCAATAACAAAATGACAAATCTCCAGAAGTTAACAATCATATAAAAATCACAACATCTGTGTCACTAACTCTAGAGACACTGGTTGAATGGATGATTCAAACTGTTGCATGAAACAGCACTCCACTGCTACAGCAACTGAACTAGGATAATCCTTATTTTTCTAGAAATGCATTCCCTCTAAGCTTCAGTGAAAATAATTTTATATTGCTAATATAATCCTGTGACCTACTGCACGTGAATATTAGTAACATTGATGTTCAGACTGAAAACTTTAATTTTATTGTTTTCCTTTCCACCCTTCTTTTTTTTTTTTTTTATGTAATTAGAGTCTACAGTCTGTATTCTGGCTTGTGCACTTCTTACTTAGTATATAAAGGCTGCAAAGAACTTCTACATTGCAAAAATCAAACACAAAGATAATAATATATGAGACCTGAAAACACGTAAGTGCAGTTACTACAGCCCTGTCAAACATCATAAGAACAGGTACCAGAACTATTCAATTTATAATTACCTTGATACAGAGCATGAGAGCTGGGCCAAAAGGTTATCTAAAATAGCCATTGTGAAAGAGCCCAGAAACAAGGACACATTGGGAAAGAGGGAAGGACTATATTCCATGCTCTGTTTGAAAAGTCCCCACCTGCAGTTTTACTTGGGGACAAGAAAAAAACAGGTATTTAGGGATTCTTCCACAGTACACAAAGTGTTTGCATTTTCACATACATTGTGCACTATATCCCATAGTCCTAGAATGGAAAGGAATATGAGAAGAAAGAATAAAAGCAAGGTATGGGAAAGGCAATGTTGAGCAACAGGAGACTCAGAGAATATTCAGGACCTGTTGCAATGGATATTAACACAGAACTAGAAGATTAAAAAGAGGAATGTATTTAAACTCCTGCAAAGTTAATCAAGATTAAACTACAAAGAAAAGTCCTAAAGACAAAACTTAAAATTTCCAATAAGCTTGGTGTATTAGGATGTCAACCCACACCATCACCTAAACGTTCCTTTACATAAATAACCTAAGGATTTCCAGATCCTCGTGATCCACAGGTCACTCAAAAGACATTGCCATCAACTCCCCATATCCCACTGGGCACTTGTTTTCCTGGGATCCAGATATACACACAGACAAGAGCAAAGTGAAGACATCAATCACTGCCATCTCTGCAGATAAAGACACAGCTCTGGATTTGCTCTTCTATAACCTCGCTGTGCCCACAGCAGAGAAGTTATTTATCTGCTTTTTGGAGAGATATAAACTCATAATTAACAGGTAGCTCCAGTGACCCTACTTACACTGCAAATATGGAAATGACACACAGCAAATGCCTGTCTTTGACATTTATAAATGCTCCAACTTACCATGTATGGCAACAATCACTACTTCAGCACAGGGTTATTAAAGAAGACTTTTCAGCTCCATATGTTATACATGGCTCAGGAATTGGCTTTGTTTTGTTTTACAGTGTGAACTTCATTATCTGAGACTGGAAGGAAAGGGGATTTACAAAGCAGCAACTGCTAACTCACCAGGTCAGCTTTTGCAGCATATTCCAAAAATCAAACTTGGTTAATCTGATGGCAAGGGAAGTATTTCTATTGACTCTAATAAGCTTTTGCTAAGCTCTTTTCTAAACTCCAATTAGCACTTCAGAACATGCTCACCTACAGGACATGCTCACCTACAGCTTGTCTTCATTCTGCATCACACCACTAACAGCACTGCTAATGAAATTCCAGCCATAAGAATCAGATCTTTCTTTGGATTTGCAGGTGAAAACTGACTGTAGAGCCTAACTGATAGTAAGTCATGGGAAATTATTATTAAAAAATAATAATTCAGACTGTGTCCCTTTAGCCCTAATTTCTGATTATCTACAATATCTAGTTTTTCTCGAGCTGAGAATATCTGCTCAAAAGTTAATATAGACAAACTTTCTGCTGCCATTTTTACAGTCCTCTCTTGTAAAGGACTAATACTTACAAGACCTCATGTGATCCTGAAAATCAAGGTCAGAACAGTTGGACAAAATGCTAGGGAAGGAGGTAGGATGACTAAAGACATGAAGTGAAATGGGATTTCTCATTTAAGGGGGCAGCAGCATCCCCCCTGCAACTCTCCATGAAGACAGTTGGTTAAGAAAAAGCGAAGCTCTCTCTCTCTCACACTTCTCAGCTGGTGGGTATATTTGTAATGCAGCATTATAAAAAATTGGCATTGGCCCCATATGTTGCATGTGACTAGCAGAGCTTATTCAAATTAGCTGGTACTGAAGTACATAAGTACTAAAACATACAAAACAGAAGACAAAGTCAGGCAGCTCCTTTTATCACTTGCACAGTTTCTGTAAATACCCACTCTTCCATCTCACCCCTATGGCAAGCAATGAAATTCAAATTACAAGAATACTTAACCATAACATTAAAGGTTTCAGGATAGTTTTAGGTACACACCAGCTTTGAAAACGTTTTCACTTCTGCTCCATAGATCATTTAAAAATCCTGTTTGCAAATCCCCATTTAAGACATCAATCTTTGGAGAAGGGAAGGAGGACTAGTGGAAGTAGCCCTTTGGCATTTAATATTTAATGTTTTGCAACTGCAATCAATCTCACTCAGAACACAGCATGCATTTGGGTTGTTACACATTGGCTTTCTGCGTGGAAGCTGAAAAAAACTAAATGAAGCACGGGGGGAAGAATGTACTTATATATTCTTGGTTATAATGATTGTACAGTGCCATGAAAATGGAGGACAACAACAGTTACTTAATTGATTTTGCAAGTACAACAGGATAAATTCAATGTGGTCCTGAATTACCTTATCAGATGTTGTTACTCTTTGATGGATGTCCCACTCTTCATTGTCTTCACTGTTCATAATCTTCTGTGCCCATGTATGTCAAACAACCTGCTACCCCTTAAAAAAATGATATTTCTTATTAGTTGCAAAGAATAAAAGTGAGAGTTTCATTTTGTACTCGTGCTAAAATGCCACATTTTAATGCAGTGATGTCAGAAGAGACCCTGAAGTGTGTTTTCTTCCATTATCAAGGAGTCCTGCAGAGGCTGGGCTAGGGAGAGTTTGCTTCTGCCACATGAGGAAAAGGCTGCAGAGAATATTTTTTGGAAGCCAAGAGAAACGAGAGATGGGCTTCCTCTCTGGAGCAAACCTTGAAGGAATGGTCTAAACTCTTCTGTAAGGATTACATGTATCTGCTCCTGGATGGAACAAGAATGGATGCAAAGGTTACAGCAGGTATTTCTGCCTGACTGCTCAACCTCTCCCTGTGGGAGTCAGATGCCAGGAAAAACATTCAGGATCCACTTAGTTCTTCCCAAACCATTTTTGTGATATTTTTGTTTGGTTTCGAGGGATTTTAGTTGTTCTGTTGGGGGTTTTTTGGTTTTTTTAAAGGTTTTGATTTTTTTTTTAAATCTCTACCCCATCTCTGCTTCCCTATCCAAAGAATAAAACCTGAGCACACAGAGCATTGACTCCTGTCCTTCAGCTGGATTTTGGTGCCACCAGCCAGTGTCCTCTCTCCCATGTGACAGCTCAAGCTGACACCAGCTCTATTTCATGAACAGCTAAAGACACCTTCACCACACAAGCAAAATGCCACCACCTCAAAAATCTTCACCCTTTTCTACATATATAAAAACCACCCTTTCAGTATCAGGGTTTACCCAACACCAGTTACGATCCCTACCCAGATTCCTCTGTCAGACTAACCCTCCTTATCCTCCTTCCTTGTCACCTGCACTTAACAGGATCAGTCCCAGATCATTTCTCACAGCCTGGACTCAGTGTTATTTCATTAATTCTTTGTACACCTCTCTCTGACCTTTCATTTCCTTTGGCTGCAGCCTTTAGTGACAGGCCCCTTGTCCTGCGTGAGCACTGCAATATAACAAACAATAAACCCATTAAACACTTAATTGTACAGCAGATCACACAAACCCAACTGTGACTCGTTTCTTCTGCAACCAGAACAGTTACATGAACTGTGCAGCTTTTAGCTGGAGTTAAAATTTCTGCCACTTAATGCAACATGAAATCGTGCTTTCCTGACGATGCCTCAAAGAAGGGGATGAAAAAAAGCTCTTTTCATCCCTCTTATGCGCATTTTCCAAGAGCTTTGCTTCCCAAGATAAAGCAATACAAGGTCTTCAGATATGCTCCCAGCCCTGCACAAAACTGCACTGCCATGACCTAATTTGATCACATTTCTAGCCTTGTTTTTTTCGCATAGATGATCAGTCGTTCACCTTTTTTTTTTTCCTAAATTTTTGCATGATTTTCACTTTAAAACCCACACATTTTTTATTAGCTGATGCAAATTAGAATTGCACTGACTTCACAGACTACAGACAAGGTAACAGATTGCTCCACTAAAAAAGTAACAAGCTTTTTCCCCCCAAAGGAAAATTAGCTGCATATGGCAAGAGTAAGATCTGCAACTTTAATAAAAAGAAGTCATATTTAGTAAAAGTAAAGCTCTCTCACTCAATGACTAAACAAAGTTTGCTTAAAATACTAATAATTATAGTAGAAGCAGCACTAAATAAAAATAAGACAAACATCTTCATTATCTATTGATAATGTCTCATGTTGTCAAAGAGATCTTAGACTTTTCTACATCAATGTGTCACTTCTTTAAAGTCACTGCAAACATCATGTGGAAAATTTATTCCAACATATGTATGTACTTACTTTAAAGAAAGTTAAAGGTTGCTACCAAAAGCAAGACCTTAAAATGCAGCATTTTGCTCATTGAGATGCCCTGACAGACAGACCTGACTCCTAAATCCTGAGATCACATACCCAAGAGCTGAATAAGGACCATAATTTCCTGATGTCAGCCTAACTGTACAACAAGGAAAGTGCACCATTACAAAGGACATTTAGCATCTGGCATAGACCTAATCAGTGTAGATCTCAGTTGCCTGTGGTTGAAGCATTCCAAGACATTTAAATCAAATAAATAAAAGGAAAAAGAAAGCCCTGTGGAATAAGGATAATCACATCAGCCTTCATTAGTCTCACAACTCACTTCTCCCACCCATTTCAAAACTTGAACAAGCTGAGTGTGTTCTCACTCAAAAGGCATTTTAAAAATGGTCAATATACGTCTGACAAAGAAACTAAACACACCCTCACCTTCATCTGTCACTCAGCCTCCTATATCAGGAGCTCTTCGGACAAGAGAATAAGGCAAACAATTATGTTATTATTTGCATTCTCATATCACAATCATGAAGTTTGCAAATAACATGTGAAATATTAAAATTTCCCAGAGCCTTAAAACCCTGAATATATTTTCTATTAGATGTTCCAAGCTACACCCCAGACAGACATCAAGCAAGGTATCTGAGTGGCTGAGATGAAAATCACCAAGCAACACATGGGAATTGCTGGGTCTGAAAGCAATGAGTTAACAGTGCATGAATCCATAACATCACAGAGGAACTGCTACTTCAAAGGCAAGAAGCCTTCACTCTTCACAAGCTGTCATTAAAAGTTACACATTTCTCCTCAGAGCTCCTGTGATGCCATCACGTAGCTTGGACACACTAAATTTAAAATAACCAAAAGAGTTAATCTGCAAGTCCCCCACCAGCTTCAGGTGTTTGCAGCAGGGTGAATGGTGGTGTTACATATTAATAAGCAGCTGTTATGTTTTCTGCAGGTGGGTGTAACCAAAGCACAGAGGTGTCGTTTTACCAATGATTATCCATTTCACAGACAGGTTGGGAGGTCTGACTTCTGGGCCTGATGGAGAACCAGAGAAACCGCCCAGCTCAGGTACCTTCAGGACTGCAAACCTGAAGGAAAGCTCACCTTCAGAAAGCACACCAGCTATTAACCATCCTCACCCATACACTGGCAAGCTTCATCAGGAGCAGAGCCCAGTAAAATCCTGCAATTCCTTCCAAATCCAGGACCTCAGTGCTAATGCTAAAGCAAGGCCTTAGGGATCTTTTTCAGGAGAGAATGCTGCTGCATCAGGTTCACACAGCCAGAGCCTCCTCCCTCAAGATGTGCACTGACAAACTGCAGGGAGCTTGGAGATCCTCTTGTAGCAAGCAAAACATACAAATTCTCCTCCAACTTACAGTGGTGCTGCTATTAAGTTTTAAACTGCAGAAGTCAGATGAAAGCTTAGCCTTAAAAATAATAATTTGTATTAAGTGCTAATGACTAAGATTTAGGTATTTTACCATGACTTTCTATCATTAAAGAACCCAAACACCAATACTGCATAGAATGACAGAGGCAGGAACCAATGGCCAGTTCAAACCACATCAAAGCAGTCACTTCAGCACTAATACTCAAAGCATGGCTGATGAACAAACTGAGGCCTGCTTAAAGAGTTTGTGTCATGCAATGTTCTCTGTATTTGATATGTATTTCTATTTAACACAGCCTAGAAGAATACAAGTGGACAAAACCTGTGGGATGTCTTCAGTGGATAAAGCAAGATTTTCACTGGGATAATATCATTCTATAAGCACTGCTGGAAGAATGGAAAACTGTCTCTCAAACAGCACATCACCTTTAAGGGTTTAGAACTCACAATAAGGCAAAACAAAACCAATATGAGCCTACAGCCTGAAGACTAAAACTTTGTCTATACTTGCAGTGTGCTGCATTTCTTCCAGAGATCAAGAGCAGGACTTCAGCATAACATCAAACTCTGAGCCTTGTTTCAACCGTGTGCAAATTTCTGCCAGAAGTTAATTCCCTGATTCCTATGAACTCAGTTCCAGTCTCTGCATCTGAATCAAACTTTGCTGCACTGGCATTTCACATCAGGAAGGAGCTTCCAGAATCAAATGAAAACTTACACGTCCTTTTGTGAATAAATCCCAAAGATCTCATGACTTCTCGGCCCCCTGTTGGAGAAGCTCCAGCCCTGACATGAGATGCACTGGATGGTTGTGGAGAGGGAGTTACAATAAACCAAATTCAGATGAAACAGCTGTGCCATAAATACAGCGGTGAGTTCATACCGATGCACATCTGTCCCACCTATTAGCACAAAAACCCCTCCTGCAACCACACTGGGCATGTCCACATGTTCCACTATTACTTGTGGGTTTGTGGTGTGTTATCAAAATAACATGCAGTATTTCTTCTCTGTACTTTCTAAATGCAAGAATTTTTTGCACTTGTGTTACAAAGGGATTTTTCTATTTAATCCTTGACACGTAGCAGCTACTTTTTGTCATATGCTAAAGACATCTCTACTGGAAAAATGATCCAGCCTTGACCAAGACTGTTGGCAACAGGTCCTGCTCCTTCCCCTGCAGCTAATGCTCAAAAATAGCTGTTTGCCAACAATGACCAACGTTTTGGTACAGTCAGTGACATCTCTGAAAACACCACAAAGACCAGAGGGACCCACACAGAGGGTGTATGTGCCAAAACAACCAACTCACCTACATTTGAAACAGATTAGAACGGACTCAAGTATTTTTCTGCATTAAGACAACGCTCAGAAACTCCACCATTTGAAGCTCACAATAGCAGGATGCAGCAAAAGGCTGACTGACATCACTCACCCCCCCACTCTCTGTCTTAGAACCCATCTCCTCATCTCACCACGTAAAACAGGCAATTCTCCCAAAGAACAGCCCTCCCCCTGAAACAGAACCTTCCTCCTACCAGCAGCATTGGTTTGGATGACTCCTTCCATTATTTCCCTCAAGCACCTAACAGCATTACCTCCTTCTGCGATCTCAGCCCAAAAAAGTAATGACTCCTAAACAAGCACCACCCAATTAAATGAATTTCAATTCCTGCAGCTCCGTTACAACACACACAAAAGTGACCCAGGCAGGAGTTGGGTCTGACTAAACCAACAGAACGCAATGACCCAGCCCAAAAAAGACACTAGAATCAAAGTAGAAGCAAATCCACTGTTGAACCCATAAATCTGTGAAAAGGCTTTAAGAAAAGACCCTTTTAACAACCCGGAGCGAAGTAATTTTAAGTGACGTTACTGAGATGGAGTCACAACAAAAACATTAAGTAGAAATCCATAAGCAAAATAGTGTTTGCAGATTAATTTTAGAAAATTATGAAGTGTTACCAGAGGAACTGTGCTTCAAATGGGCTTCAGAGCTTTCAAACTTTAAAAGGTCAACAGCAAGTAGGTTTTAAGAGAACAAAGAAATCTAATGCTACCTATTGAAATCCATAAAAACACAACAAGAGGCCCCAATCCCAGCCAAACCATGTGTCTAGGGATGACTCTGAGAGTCTAAATGAATCATCACCTTTCTGGGGGGTTTTTTTGAGTGCTGTTTTCTCTCTTCTGTCTTATTTCATTCTTTGGAGTCACAATTTTTAATTCTCCTTTAAGGCAGCTTAAACCTAAAAAAAATAAAAGTAGAGCTGAGCCACGCAATTACGTAAAAGAGAGGAATGAAAAGCAGAAATCCAAAATACAAAAGCAGTAGGAAGAGCCTTCAAAAATTTGGAAGGGAAACGGGTTATCCATCAAAAAAATCGGGATGTCTCC
>NW_020884889.1:2069020-2135966 GCF_003945725.1 Corapipo altera
GGCGGGCCCGCCCCCCCGCCGCGCGCGCCGCCGCCGCGCTCCCATTGGCCCGCCGGGCTGACGGCGGCCACGCCCACCAGAGGACCCGCCCCGCTGCCGTAAAGCCGAGGGGGGAAAGGGGAGGAGGAGAGAGTTTGCGACAGGGGGTGGCGGCGGCGGCGGTTCTGCCGCTGTGACGGAGCGGAGTTTGGGCCTTGCGGTGCCGCCGGGGGCGGGTGAGTGGCGGCCGTTGCCCGGCAGGGGCGGCGGGGCCAGGGCAGGCCCGTGCGAGCCGCGGCTCGGGGTGACTAAGCGGGGCCGCGGGCGCGCGGGCTGCGGAGGTGAGGGGCAGGGCCTGGAGTGAAAGGGCAGGGCTTGTGTGTTGTGGGCGTGGTTTAGCGCGAAAGGGGCGGGGCCCTGAGAGGGCGAGGGGCGTGAGTGGAGTGAAAGGGGCGGGGCCTTGGGGCGCGAGGCGGGGGCGGGAGGGGGGGGGGGGGGGGGGGGGGGGGGGGGCCCGGGGGGGGGCCCGGGAGGGGCTGTGGCGGCTCCGGGCGGGCAAACGAGGGGTCGCCGGGCAGGTCCGCCAGGCTGAGAGTCTCGGGACTTCCTGGGGCGAGAAGCCGCATTGTTGGAGGGGCAGGAGGGCTCAGACGCCCTCAGGAGGAGCTGTGGAGGCTCTGAAGAAGCGGCACGTCCGTGCTCGCCGGGTGTCCCCGACAGCCAGGGTTCCTCCCAGTGCCCAGCCTGGCATTGCCAGTGTGAGAGATGAGGGGCCATTGAGGTGCAGATTGTTGAGAGATGAGCCTACGAAGTCACTGCAGGTACAAGTAGTTCAAAGTGTGTTTTGTTTCTTAAATGCTTCAACTACTTCATTATAAGGAAGCGCAGAACCTGCAGACTCCCACCCAAAAGTCACGGGCTGTGTTTTCATTTTGCCTTTTCTAATTTTTTTTTAATGAAAAGAGAGTGGGGTTTTTGGATAGTTTGTTTTCTCCCACTTGCTACTCATGCGATTAACATTTAATAGGATATATAACAGGGGAAAAATAATACAGGCACTTGACAATAGATAATTATGCCTCTTCAGTAATATCTCTGAGTAATTGTGTGTCATCATGAGCTGTTTTGTGTTAGGGGAAAAAAAAAAAAAAGGAAAATGTGGTATCAACAGTGTAACTCCAGTTAAATTAGGAAGGAATCACCCTGTGAGGGTGGGGAGGCCCTGGCACAGGTTGCCCAGAGAAGCTGTGGTTGCCCCATCCCTGGAAGTGTCCAAGGCCAGGCTGGAGCAACCTGGGATAGTGGAAGAGGTCCCTGCCCGTGGCAGGGGGTGGAAGGAGATGAGCTTTAAGGTCCCTTCCAGCCCAAACCATTCTGGGATTCTATGAAATCAATTTGCATGACTTTCTTCTAAATTAAATGTCCCGCCTTGTAGAAATACGTGTATTTTATAACTCTGATTTAGGATATTCCGGAGGTGTTTCCAACCACCATCTGAGTTTTCATCTTCAGGTCCTTATTACCTTTCCCACCAAGTTTCTTCTCTCATTCTGTTTGCAGCCCCACTTGACTTTGGCTTTCATTTTAAAGCCTTATTAATCATGAAAATAACATAAAGCAAAATATTTATTTGGGATTTTTTTTTTATCGTCTGTATAGTTCTCCTTTCTGTCTTTTGCCTGATCCATATATAAGGTTTTTGAACTGCTTCCTGTTGTTTATGCAGGAGTCTGGCACTGTGAGGCGTTACCTTAATTGGTTTTTAGATGCTGTCATGAATAACTCAGATAAATAATACAAGTAAGGGTTGGAGTTTGTCATTTCTTGTGTATGAATACGATTCCTTTTCTTTACTCTTCAGCTTTGAGCTTTTCACGGTGCTCTCTTGCCGTGCCTGAAACAAATTTAGTCCTTGTCTGATGTTTTCTCCCTCTTTGAAGTAAATTTCCTCAAAATAAGCCCCCTCATTTTTCATTTCCTTTTGTGACTTATGTTTGTGAGCTGTTGTCGTGTGTGAGTGAGCGAGACGTATCTTAGAGATGTTTTTATAAAGTAATTAATGGTAGAACATAAATGTGTTATGGTAGGATCAGGAAATCACAGTCATTATCATGTGAAGGAAAATGTCCTAGAAAAGGTGTGAATCTCTTCTGCTTTAACCACCTGGCTGGGCTGTGTGAATTTGTGCAGGAGATCTGTCCATTTACCACGCAGGGTGATAATTCAAGTTGATCTTGAACACAGAAGTAAATGTGTTGAGATAATTTCATTTTATTAGGTATTAATTTAGGACGAAATAAAACTCAAATATAGGAACAACAGCCATATAAAATATTCACAGAGTGATTGCTGCAGAAATTTTATGAGGTTTCAAGTCATAAATTTCCACCTCAAGTAGAATTCCAAAGAGATCCTGCAAACGAAGGAGGAATTTAGTGCCTGAAGTATCAGATTTATTCTTAACATCTAAAATGTGGAATATGGGAAGGAATGGGGGAAGGATTCCTGGTCCTATTAGGTGAGGAACATGCTGGAACATTTTGGAGTTTTCAGCTCAGCCATTGCTGGACATGCCTTTAAAAATACCACACCTGAGTGAATCATAGGTCACTCCTGCAGGCAACTTCATGCTCTCAAATTTTAGATTTTCTGAATGAAATGCTTCTGGATGGTGGAAGAAATGAGGAGTCTGGGTACAATACCTTGGTCTAACTCTAATCCTTTGGGAAGCTATTTTGTCAGTGTGTGCTTCAGTTGCACTTAAAAAATCAGGTGGTAAAAATGCAGGTGTAATTCTCAGTGTTTGATATTCTTTTAAGAACTTGTGAAGATTATAAACTAAACCAAAAACGCCTCACATACTGACTTCTGCAGTTTCATTCTTTTCTTATATTCTGCTAAGAAGAAATAGTAATTTAAAATATTTGATCTGATGATAAATAACCTTTAGAATTTCTTACAGGTTGGAAGAATGAGCTGTTTTTTCCCTTTGGTAAAAAAGGAGAAATGCTACATTTAAATAAAAGCCAAATACAGATGGATGGCTGCAGGAGCCTGCCTGGAAGTCTCCCTGGTTGATTATGCCAGGCTAGAGATGGCAATCCAAAAATCATGCAAAAAGAAAATTCCTATAAGCAGCTGAAGTCCCACTCCCAACTTCTCCACAGATGAAGGTAACGAGTTTGTTTGTTGTTTTTAATTAAAAGAGTTCTTGTTAGAGAACATGTTAAAACTGCCCTAAAAAGATAAATAGTACAGATGAGCATTGCTCTTAATATAGGTGAAAAAGAAACTCTGATGTTCTTAAGCATATTTGTTTTCTGGGCAGATGGGATATCTGTCTGGCCCTTTACATTTGTGGGTGCTCACACTTCAAGGAGAGATTTGAATTCTTAATAGCTCTTCTTTCTAAACTCTAATGAATGTTCCAGTGCTGGGATTGAAAGATATGTTCTATTGACGTGGGGATAAAGGCTTTTTTTTTTTTTTTTACCTTTTCTGAATATGGTTAAGTATTTTTATTGGCACTTAGTAAGTTTTACACTTTGATTTGAAAGTATTTTATAATTTGCAACTTCACAGTCACTGGGCCCTTAAGATCAGCCCATCTTGAGCCTGAGTGCAGGGAAAATCAAGACTTGTCCTTTGGTTTTCATTTGTTTGAGAGATGTTGCCATCTCCAGCCTTAATGGGGCACTGAACATTTGCAGTTTAAATTTTATGCCTGTTTTTGGAGGCACAAAAGAATTTAGGTCTTAGCAGTTTTAGCAGTGTAGAGAAAAGATTTGATCCAAGTTCTCGTATCTTTAGCAGTAGTCCCCAGTAACAGTAACCTTTGGTTTTATTTCCAGCAAAGTCATTTTGGTGTCATTAATATAATATTGGAACTGTAAACTTCTTCCCAGCATGGTAATTCTTCATTTTAATATCTCACTGGGACAGTTTTGTGCAGCTGAATTTGCATTTTCCAAGTAAGTTTAATAATGGTAGTATTAACTCTAAAAATATGTGTTGTGCTTCTGTTATTTTCTAGTTGCTTGTTAAGTTCAGTAACGGCAAAATATTTTATTTCTAGGTAACTTCAAACAGAAATGCCCAGTGGTGCTTCAGTTTTTATTGCTGTGAGTGGTGACATAGAGCATTTTCTGGAACATTTTATGCCCTCATGATGAAGATCTCCCTCCTGCAGCAGATGTACAAGGATGTCCTGGCAGGAATTCCCTTAGCCAAGGAAAGCCATCATTATTCCTCTTTGCTTACTCTGAGTGTTGAGCAGCCAGCAGGAGGAGATGAATCCTGTCACCAGAGGCATCTCCCACCCTCTGCTGGTTGTGCTGGGAGCCATCAGGACACTGATATGGTTGTCCCTGCAGCAGATGATTTATCAAACAGCTTTGCCAACATGAGCTCCTCGTTCTGTCCCCGAGAAGTGATGCTGCTGCAGTTAACCCTGATCAAGATGATGGTGGCTAAAGCAGAGTCCCAGCAAATCGAATCCAGCACGAGACTGAAGTACTGTGAGATCTTTGTCCTCCTTCTGAAGGAGGCAAAAGCTGACTCAAAACTGGTAAGCTCTGTAAACTTGTGAAAGACTTTTGTGAGAGAAGGAAAAATAAAAAAGGAAGGTGCCTTAGATGCTTTTCCTTTCCACGTGTCCCCAGGTTTCTCTGCTCGGTCCCCACGATCGGCTCTTATCCCACATGGCTTCCCAAAGTTTGGCAGCCCTGGTGTATTTCCAGCTGAAGGAAGAGGTGAGTATGGCACAACTTCATAACTGAAAAAATGACTGAGCCTGCAGGTTTCTCCATTTGACTCTACAGCAAGTTTTTATAGTGTTTGTATTTTCCTAGAAACTTAAGCTGTATTAGGAGGAGCCTGGAATATGGAAAGCAAGGAGATCAGATGTGTAGCAGAAGTGTGGAATGTCTTATATTTAAAAATCTGGAATTCCATGAAACTCTTTTAGGGTAAAATGTGTGTAGATGACAAGAAATACTCTCTTTAAGGTTGCAATACAGGTATTTCATTATCAATATTTTTACAGTTCCTTGATATGTGTTAGTTGATGCAGTAGATAACAAGTGACAACCTCTTGGAAGTTAATCAAAGGCTTTTCTGTATTTTCTTGTTTCAATGTTCCAATTTCTTAAGGGTTTTTTTGATGTATATTTAGTGAATATATATTGCAGCCTCCATAGTAGCATCTCTGAACATAGATTTATCTCAGAACTATGTTTGTAATATTTCTTGCCAAGTTGTCTGGGTCTGGGAGTTATGAATTCAGATATGATCTGTTTACAGCATTATCTGATTTTGGGTGGGTCACATGGCATGGGGAGGTTTGGTTTTCCCCTTCTGGAACATCCAGATAATTTCTATTGCATTGCATGTGTGAGTTCATGTTTGTAACTAGAGGCCTAAGTACTTTAAAGGCATTGGACAGAGAGATTGTTTCTGCCTGTGTTTTGTCTGTGCCTACATTTGAATCTTTTTACTGTACAATTTGAAATCATTGGTGTTATGATTTAATTTAGTTTGCACAGCAATTGGAAACATATGTGATTTGTTTTTTGAATAATTTTTCTTAGAATGCATTAAATGTCACCTGGCTCAGCTTTACTCTGAACACCCTGTTGGGATTTCCCGGGAATACCCCGGTTGCAGATTGCCTGTGGACTCTGACAGCGATTATCAAGGAGACCCTGAGAGACGCGGATTTACCCAAAGCAGGTACTGGGGCGATTTTGTGACGGTACCGCCAGGGGGAGCGATATCACCTGGAATTCATCGGGAGCGTGGGCTCTGGAACACCCATTCCCTTCCTTTGAAAGGGGGGTATAAAGTGCTATTAAAATGTACGGGTTTAAACATACTTAAAGTTTGAAAGTAGTCCCAACACTTACTTTTACTCCTTATTCACTGGTTTATCTGATCGTGTTACACATCAGCTCAATAATGTGTTTTTTTGTTGCCATAGGGGTTTTGAAGAAGTTGTTGGCTCCTCTTGATGCTGTGCTTGAAGGATTTTATAATGCCATCCTGTTCCATCATTTTGACAGTCACCACTATACTTCACCTTATTCTGAAGCTACAACCAACCTGATCAGTTTTATAGATCTGCTGGAAGCACTTTTGGCCTCCAGAACTGAACTGGAATTACCACTGAGGTGCCAGAGAGTGTTGTTTTTGAAAGTTTCTTATATCCTGAACCTCATTAGCTCATCAATTCCCTATGTAATCAAGAAGAAATTCATTTTGCTCCTTAAAAAATGTGTCCTTCACAAGTCTAGAGAAGATGCTAGAAGGGGATCAGTGTCCTTACAAGCCCTGCCTTTGTGTGAGGATGTGCTTGCACTGAGCAATGCTGTTCTGCAGGTTGTGAGTTTAACTTGGCTTAATCAGATCCCCCTAGATGAAAAGTCCAGCTACTTTGGCAGCAGTGAACCTGCTCCTGGAGATGATCCTCGAGGTGGTTCTGACCAAACTGTTCTCAGAGCCTTAAGTCTGGTTGTGCTTAAAGCACTGGAATTCAAGATTCACAACTCTGCAGCAGAAGCAGAAATCAAAGGTAACAGTCCTTTTTTAGTTTTGTTCGTTAAGCAGAGAGTCTTAAAGCTTTCAGATTTTGTAATCACAGCTCATTAAGGCTGTAAATGATTTCAGCTGAATTAGTGGTGATGGGAGGGAGGAAGGAAAGAGAAGACCCACCCAAGGAACCTGCTGGTGCTGTGTCCTGCCTAACTGGTTGTCTCCTTGCATTTTGTCCAATCCCTGCAATTTAGGGGGGCTGGAAACAGCTGCATTTGGGATTGAAAAGTTTTCCTGTTTAGAACATGTGTTAATACTTGAAATAGCTGAGCCAGATTGGGAACACCAGGCTCTTCTCCAGTTGGAAAAGAAGCGAGTCCATAGCACAGGCATCTGTTCAGGGTGGGGAACTGAAAGGAACTGCAGGTAACACTCTTCCCTCTCTAACATGGAGGTAGAACTTTATTTTATTGTATTTATTCTACATATGTATTTATTTTATTGAAAGTACAAGGCATTACTGTCAGACAAGTAATTTAATGAGGCAAAACCAACAGTGTGATAGAAAGGTAAATAAAAATAATGAAGCTCCGAAGTAAGTTACAGGGAAATTATAGGACTTACCATGTAATTGTAGAATGGCTTAGATTGGAAGGGACCTTAAAGATCAGCCAGTTCCAAGCCCCCTGCCATGGGCAGGGACACCTTCCACCAGACCAGGTTGCTCCAAGCCCCATCCAGACTGGCCTTGGACACTTCCAGGGATGGGGCAGCCACAGCTTCTCTGGGCAACCTGTGCCAGGGCCTCACCACCCTCACAGGGAAGAATTCCTTCCCAATATCCCGTCTAACCCTGCCCTCTGGCAGTGGGAAGCCATTCCCCCTTGTCCTGTCCCTCTAGGCCCTTGTCCAAAGTCCCTCTCCAGTGCTCTTGGAGCCCCTTTAGGCACTGGAAAGGGCTCTGAGGTCTCCCTGGAGCCTTCTCTTCTCCAGGTGAACACCCCCAGCTCTCCCAGCCTGGCTCCAGAGCAGAGGGGCTCCTGACTTTGGAGCCTTCTCCAAGCTGAACACCCCAGCTCTCCATGTGTCCGTGTCACCCCATGTGTCCATGGCAGAGGTGTCCAGCCCTCAGAGCATCTCTGTGGCCTCCTCTAGACTTGCTCCAACAGATCCACATCTTTCTTATGTAAAGTGGTTGTGTCCTTCACCCTGACTGATGGGTCTGTCCCTTCAATTAGTAGGTGTGAGCATACCTTGAGCATTCCTCTCATACCTCCCTGAGTGTGTTTGTCCTGAGCTCAGGGATCAGACTGGGAGAAGGGCAGATGCCAGGAGGCAGCAGCGGGGTGGGATGGCAGGGAATGTGTTCCTGGGGGGAGAGGAGCCTGGGAGCAGCCCTTCTCCTCGCTCTAATGAGGCAGTGGGGTGAGGAGGCTTCTTGCCTGAGAGACCTTCCTGGAATCCCAGCTTCCATCTGGGAGCACATGATGCACTTCTGATGCTGTGCTGGGTGAATGTGGACGTGCAGATTCCATGATCAAAGCAGAGTGCTGTCCTGGATTGCATGGAAAAAATGGAAAGGCAGTTTCAGTTCAGTTCTGAAGCACTGCTTCCAGTCAGATACAAGTGAGAATGGGCACTCCTGTATTTGTTATACATTTTTTTTTGCCACATATTTCTTTCTAAACAAGGCTGCAATTTTACAGTGTTTTAAATGCACTGAGACATTTTAATACAAGTTCTAGATGTTATTTAAACACATAGCTAAAATGTTATTTTACTTTCTATATTTTTACACTGTTTAGGAAGCCTAAAAGTCACTTTTTAATTCATCTGTGCAAAAGAGCCACAGACTTCTGGAAGACAGCTTCTGACAGTTTTTTGCAGATTTTGGAAGATGTTATATTTGTGATGTCAGTAGCATTCTTAAAGTTTTTAAGTATTGTAGAGAATATTTAACTTATGATCCACCTCCTGAAAAATGTATATATTGTCTAAGAACAAGTGAAAAGAACAAATGTAGGTTATATCTATTTTAGATGTCTCTGTGAAAATTCATTCTCAAAGAAAAAAAAGTCTCCTTTCTTTTCCAGATTCGTGACACAAAAATGAGTTCTTTAATTAGATTCAAATACCCCAACTGTCAGGAGGAATTTCAAGTTGAGAGGGAATGGTGCTTCTATTTTAGTGACATTAATTGAAGTGGTTAAAACAAGCACCAAAATTCTTTAATATGGTAACTCCCCTTTCAGGAAGATGGTTGATCCTTTTTTTTTTTTTTCAACATGAATTAAAGTGGCTTAACTTTAATTCATTCCAATTTTGAGAGTCATTTCCTGATAGCTTTGATTTATAGGGAAGAATTTCTGAATAATAGTCTGAATAATAACTATTAATAACAAAGATAATTTGATGTTCCTGTTATTTGCTAGGAGGAACAGCAAGTGTTAAAGTCAAACATTAAGGAAAATCACGTAGTGATGTGGTGAGTAAAACTGATTTCAAGGTTGCAGGAAGTTTTTCTGTTTTCTAAACATTGAATGTGTGCTGTGTTACCTCAAAATCTGATATTTAGTACCAGGATGTAGTACATTATTAGTTTTGAAGATGTAAGTTTTTTGACTCAAGGGAGTCTCTCCAATGATTATGAAGTTATTTTTATGAGTAAGCTACTGCACTAAAATGGCAAGAACTAACCTAGAAAATCTGATGCTGTGTCAAATCAGTTGAGCTAAGGAAAGATAAATGCATTCATGAACTGTTATTCACTGTTAATGTGAAAAATAAAAGGTGTATGGCAATGTTGTTTGACAACAAAAAAACCCTATAGCAAAATTCATGGTTATTTCTTTTATTTTCTTTTTCAGGAGACTTTGAGAGTTCCATGTCCCAGCTGTTGATGTTCTGGAGGAGTCACCTAAAGCCTTTCCCACAGTCTCACCCCATTGTACATCACTGTGAATGGCTCTCCTTGATTTTCATAGAGCAAGATGATGACATGTGGGAAGCTGCTAAAGCTTTATTACTCATTTATTTAAAATTGGATAGGTTAGTGCACGCTTTTTTTTGACAGAACTATAAAGAATTGTAATTTAGTGAGGCTGTTGTGATATAAATAACATTCCCATTGGTTACTTTTATATAAACCAAAGTTATTTTTGATAATTTAAAACCCCCAAACCTCAGGGCAATGTAATAATGTGTGATGTAAGAGCTGATAATTTGTTTAAGTCTTTTTTTGGATTGAAACAGGGGAGTTGTGAAACAATTTCTTACTAAATACCTTATCATATCCTGTAATTCAGGATAATTGACCTCACACCTAAAATAGTGGTTAGACAGATAAAAAGCAACACTGTTTTCTTACAACACAGAGTTAGACAAGAATGGGATCTTAAACTTCAAGAATTCAAGTACTTCTGACAGAGTTTCCAAGGATTGGGCCCATAGGAATTGTAGCTACTTGATAAAAACTTAATTGCTAACAACTGAAATGTGTTCTTCATGGATTTGTTCTGGACATTCAGTGCTTCATTGTTGTTTAAATTACCATACCAGATATTATCCTAATTTATACAAGTCCCTCAAGCTTCAGGTGTGAAGATATGGAAGTAATAAAAACACAAATCCTTCTTAGACACTGAACTAAAGTAGGCCACTCTTCCAATGTGCTTAACATCCTGAAAGTGTTCAGGTTTACAAAATTATTGATATAATATTGTTTTATATTATATTAAAACACAGTTGATGTGTTGTACCTTTGATTATTCCAGGATGTTTCCTAAGGATTAGTGCCCTTTAAGCCCTGCTTTAAGTGCTTTGGCTTCCTGAACTCTCCAATCTCCAAGCCCCACGTGCCTTCATTCTTTCTGATACAAAAACTTCTTTTTTTGGTTTTTACTTTTTGACAAAATTAAAAAGAGCAAGAATACCACCTTCTGGACACAGCTGTTTTTAAAAAGAAACTTGTAAACTTCCATTTCATTGAGTGTATTTCGTGACTTACTTTCCAGGTTAGGACACGATGCTGCTGATAACTTAAGCCAAGAAGAGGAGGACTCCTGGAACATCCATACCCATGCAGGTGGATACAATCCACACTGTATCTTCTTATTTTTTCTGGAGAAGATTGCATTTGATTCCTCAGTGCTTCTAGATTTTTTGATTTCATCAGAAACTTGCTTTCTGGAGTACTTGGTAAGGTATTTAAAGCTCCTTAGGAGAGAGTGGCAGCAGTTCGTAGCTGTCTGTAACCATTTTGATCCCAAGCACGGCGCTTTGCAGTCCGTGTCTCCTGCCAGGCCACCCCACCCAGAAGAGCCAAGCTGCGTGAGTGATGAAGAGCAAAGCTGTGTGAGTGATGAAGAGCAAAGCTGTGTGAGTGATGAAGAGCAAAGCTGTGTGAGTGATGAGAGTTTGCAAAACGCCGATTGTGAACCAGCCCCGCCGACTCCGCTGTCTTTGTCTTCCTCTCCCGATTGCTGCGTGTTTACAGCCGAGCGAGGTGCTAATGAAGCCGGCTCTGACTCGCTGATCAGCACCGATAGCGCGGCTCTGCCGGGCTCCCTTCAAAGCCTCGTTAATTACGACAGCTCGGAAGGCTCCGAGTTGGAATCAGATGGAAAAGAGTGCTTGGTAAACACAAAGCAGGTGCCTGCAAACAATGAGGGTGAGAAGAGGAGAAGGGGAACTGGTTGCAGCTACACGGCTGATAACTGGAAAATCTGCACGGCTGAAGTGTTACCTCTGAAACAGAAACTGGAGGGATCTCATCCCTCATCCTGTTGGACTCGTATGACGTCCTTGGATAACATCATTCCCTTAAGAATAATGCTTTATAAATCAACCAAGTGCTTGGAAGAGCTGCAACAAGCTATTTCTAGGTTGCAGAGAAGAAATCTTTTCCCATATAATCCGACAGCGTTGTTGAAACTACTGAGCCACATTGAGAAGATGAGGAAAAACATGAATCCCCAATAATCCAAAGCATTCTGGTGGGGTTTTTTTAACTAGTACACCAGGGAATATTTCCATGAGACTAATGACTTCTGCAGCTCATGCCTTTTGCACTAGTCAGTGTATTTAACCTCAGGCAGGATAAACATGTTTTTGGTTGACACCTTAAAAATCTACAGTGGAGCCAGTGATATGATCCATGACCTGAGAGCCCTGGGCTTATTCATGGTATGTATGTCAGTGTACAGTATATAAGGATCAACTGTTAGGCATTCAAAATTTGATAATAAATGCCCGATGTGAAAGCACATCAAAAATACATGATACTTAAAATATTGTCAATTATACTTAATGTCGTTCTATTTATGAATTCATGGCCAAATTGGTAGTGGGTTATGGACTAGAGGGTGGAGTTAATGCAACACTTCACAGAATACTCTCAGTTGGAAGGGATCCACAAGGATCATCGAGCCCAACTCTTACATGAATGGCCTGGACAGGGATCAAACCCACAACCTTGGGGTTATTAACACTGTGCTCTAACCAGGTGACTCAGGTTCTTGACTGCTTAGAGGTTGAGCTAAATAAAATGGACAGTTTTGATGTTTATAGTGTGTGTTCAGCATCAGTGCTTGGCTCTAAGTGCACCTTCACATGTGTATATTACTTTAATTAAAAGAAAAGGTAGATGTGAAACTAATGCATAATTTGTCTAATTATGGAACACTTCAGTGGAGGATTATATCTTAATTAAGTTTAGGTAGTGCAGAAGTGAAATTCCAACAGAATTTCCTGCATCCATTGTGCATTTCATGTAAGTACAGAATGTACACTTACTAAATTTGTTAATTCAGAAAGATAATTAAAATTAAGTGACTCCAGTGAGATGGATATTTAAGATACTAAATTATATCTTTTTTTTTTATTAGATGTAATTTGAATAACCTGAAAAGTGAGTGTCTGAGAGTTTGCTTGAGGGGAGCAAGTTCAGAACAGGATGCAGCTCAGTGTGTGCACTTTGCAGGAAGGCACCTCATGTTGGGACATTTAAAGAGCAGCTTGTAGTGATCCTGCAAGGGTTGGGCAGAGGGAAAGTACTGACAACAGAAATGCTGGAAACATCTCAGACCTCCTCAGAACTGTGAGAAGGAGTTTTCCTTCTAGGATCTTCTCATGAAGGTAAGTGCTTGGTTCTCAATCAGAACAGAGCGTGTCCTCTCTTCCATTTAAGTAGCTCTTTAGTGTTAAATTAAAATAAATACTGAGGTAAGACAAAAACAGTGTGTGGAGCAGGTGACTGACTCACAAATCTCTGTGGCCATCTTCTAGTCTTGAGCTCTCAACTGGTGAATCAACACTTTTGGCAGGGGAAGAAAACTGGGTGAAGCTTATGAGATAATTTAGCTGGAAATTGCAGTGCTCTCCAGGATGACAGTGGTAATCACTTGGCAGTTAGATGGGAAGGAGTGATCCTCTTCACTGGCCTGAAGGAGATCTGAATATTCTGAGTGTTCACTGTACTTTGGGTTCTTCCTGAGATAACTGTTGATCAGAGGAGTGGGTGAGAATGTCAAGGAATGGAACCCTTTGCATTCATCCCTGCAGATACTTAGTTAAGAACTGCCCTTGCAGTTGTCCAGGGTACAGACATGCCTGGTTTCTCTCCCCTGTCTGAACTCAGTTGTGCTCTGGATGCTGAGTTGCTCATTTCTATCAGGACTAAAATCCCTCTGGGCATATTCAAAGATGCAACTCCAGACAACTTGGGAACTTCTCAGTTCAAACATGGGAAGTGCCTTTGGCGAGGTGGTTGAGCAAGTGTTTCTCAAGATCACGACTGTAAAAGTAGGTAGGTAGGTATATTTCAGTGAAATCTTTTCCACTCTCCTCACTCCTTTTCTAATCTAGCCTTTGCTGACTAGTTTGTTTAAACTGAGCAATTCCCTTGTTTTCACTGAACACGGGAATCTTCAGCATTTCTTGGTCTAGACTTGGCCGGTTGGAAGCACCTAAATTGCAACAGTGTTTCTCAGACACTGATACGATAAGGTGGGTGGGAAAGGTAAAATGTTTTTAAAGTAAAAAGTTTAGACATCTCAGAACAGTGTGTAAAATTTAGCAAGAAATGCAGGAGCCACAGCTTGATTTTTTTTTTTTTTTTTTTTTTAATACAGCAAATTCAATTGCAATCCAACTGTATGGAATTCTTACAGGCTGTTTGTGTGCCCAGTTGGTTATTAGCAGTGATCATTCCCACATGTTTCCCTTCTCAGAAAGCCATTGTTTTAAATCTCAGGATTTCTCAGTTTTAAAAGTGAGTAAATGTGGTTTGTATCTGGCAACTAGATACCTTAATGTGTTGATATTTTACCATTTTTGAAACTGTAGGACCTGAGGTGGAGTTAAATCAATGTGAGTCAAGGTTTTTTTATTGTACTATATATTTTAATTATTTTATTGTACTATATGTCAAAATGAGTGTGAGCCATGAAGGTGGGTATTAGTTCTGTGTCTGTATTCAGAAAGCCAAGCACAAAGAAAGCACCTGGCAAAAGAAATTGTATTTTAACCCATTGAGTATATAAGGTGGGATGGTTGGGTTTTGGTTGGGGTTTTTTTTTTTTACAACCTAAAATTTCTAGGCAGAGCTGTTATTTCATTGCTAGAACAAATTAATTCAGCTGCAGAACATATTACCAATGTAAATATTAGGAATTAGGTCATTACTAGGATATTTATGTGCCTTACCTTTGGATAATGATATCAACTTTTCTTGTATTATGTCAAGGCAAGACACAGAATAAATCAGGTGGCCTTTGTGGAGACAGTTTTCTGTGTGAGGACTTACCCTGAAATGTCCACAGTCCCCATTTTTGCTGTTGTTTTGAGGATTTTACCTTCAACATCAATAGAATAAATTATGCTTTAATGAGGTAAGCAGTTGGCACTAGAAGTTGCTCACAGGATGTGCTCTTTAAAAAGAATATTTTTTAACTTGAATGTTTCTAGAGCTTGATTGCAGCAGTTACAGCTGAATCCAGGTTGTGGTTCTTCAAACTGGATTTTCTCCAATAATTTTATGACTGCTTTCCATTCTACTTTTAAGACTTGTAGTACAAGTTTTAATCCTGTAATACAAGAATAAAAACCAACCTTGGGAAATTCTATACTTATGATACCCTTGTAAAGCTGGGAATAAGGAGCCTTGGCTGTTCCCTGGTTTATCACTGCAGGATAAGCTTTGTTTGTACTTCTTCCAGAGTCAGTGTGGGATGGTGTCTGAAGTCACAATCAGGGATTTATCAGCGTCTGTAGGAGTGAAAATATTGTGGTCATTACAGTGTTGCTTCTCTGTATTTTCCCTTAGAGTTGTCCAAAGGAGTTTGTAAATTCTTGTTGTATTTTGTACAACTCCTTTAGGCCACCTGGCTCACTCTGAAGTCTTGTCAGAGTGGATAACAGGCACTGTCACCAGCTCAGCATCAGGCATGGACCTGGACTTGGCTGAGAAACATCTCAGGGATTTAAGCTTTTCCAAGCCATTATCTTCTTAAATGTTGTGTAAATTAATTTATTGCTGTTAAGTGTCAGAGATGCTCTTTAATAGAGAGCTGGCTGGCTGCTGGCTCACAGCAAAGGTGGAAGGAATACAAGAATATAGTTTATGGCAAAAATCTTGCATGGAGAATTACAATATCCTTAGTTATTGCTGGTTCCTGCTTTCCAAAACATGAGTTTTGTCAGTCAGCAGTGTCCTTTTAGGAGGAAGATTGGGAGAAAATGTGAAATGTCTGAAAGCAGCACACACAACCTCAAAAGTGAGCAGTGCTGAATGTTGGCTCCCTTAAAGTTTGTAGGGAAGGTTTCCATGTACACATCCTGAAATTCTGTCAGGAGTTGTAGCTGCCAGTTGGAGTTGTCCAAGGATCTGTCCCATCTCATCCTGGTGCTAAAGAGTTGAAACCTGATCACTTTTTATGGAGTTTAAAAGAAGTTCCAAATGCCCATGGCTAATTAGAAGGAAGTAATAGCTACATGTTAAAAAATGAATAATAATTTTAAATCTATTTTGCAAAAATAGACTATATTGATCAAGTAAGAAAGATTTGTTGTCAAATGACAAAATGCAGTGTCTTTATTTCTTTGCTTGCTGATTTTATCTTCAAATATAACCTCCAAATGGGTTTGTCAGCTCTTAGAATAACTTTGTCACTGCAGACCTTTTATGGCTCTTTCCTGTTGGGGTTTAACTGAAACAGAAATTAATGTTTTCTGGAAACCTACCTGCAGTACTTGGTTTCCTTGGTGGTATTTATATACTTCAAGAAAATCATGTGTGAAAGCAGTGTTCTCTTTCTGCTGACTTTCTTTGAGAGCTGGGTGAAGATCCACTGAGCAGCAAATGTAAAACTCAACCAGGTTGTTTTTTTTAATTATTTATCTCCTTGAGAGAAAATCCTGTACTTGGTCACCTTCAACAGAGCATTGGTCCCTCTAAGGCAGTATTTCTTCACCTCAGCTAAAATTATTGATCAGCATGATGCCCACATTTCCTGGATTTGTCATTTAGGAGCTGCTGCAGAGGTGGGAATCGCTGGGTGTGAAGCATCAAAGGAGTTGCCTTTCAGTTGCACCAAGCAAATGCTTGTATTTTGTGTTCTCTGTGGGTGGATCAAGATTGATGCTCCGAGAGTCTCCCAGGAATGTAATCAACTGTTTGCAGCATTGTCTCACCTGCAAGTGTTACAAATTGTTGAGGTTTATTTTCATACAGTTGTTAAACCAGTGCTTCCAGCTCCAAGGATCAACAAGGCATTTTTTTTTTTAATCCTGTGTTATTTGGACTGTTGGAAATGAATTAAGAAACTCTCTGAACTGATTGGATTAATTGTTAAATCTCTTAGTGTTGCAGCCAGAAGATTGTGTGTAGTAGTCTCCTGCATCTTAACATAGGAGTGTTATTTGGGGGGAATACAGTATCTGGAGTGGAAAGGGTGAATTATAGAAGTAAATCCTTTTATATATATATTATATATATATGGTTTTTGTTTTTTTTTTTTTGCTTTATAAGCACCCAAAGTTACTCTTCTTGCTAAATTTGCCTTTTCAAATATATTGGAACAAACTCAGTGCAAGTACCTTCTATAGCTGTGCAGTTATATCCGAATTGCTCTGGTGTTTCTGGCTGCTGGAAAGGGGGATTTGACAAGTATGGACGAGTTGATTGCTAAACTGAGGGGAAAGAAAAAAAACCTCCTCACCAAGGATAATTTAAAGACAGAACAGGACCAGGGTTTTGCATAAAGCAAGCCAACTAAATCATGTGTACATCTCTGTGCCTCTGGGTTTGAGAGGATTGTTCCTTCCTGTCCAGGAGGGTTGTTGATACACTCTGTGTTCAGGATTTAAATTAAACACAGCCCAGGGTTTGGAGCTTGAAAGAGGGAGTATAATTGTGGTGTTCCTGCCCCTCAATTGAGTGTGTGAGAGAAGCTGGTTACAAGGCAGTCCCCAGGGAATGTCAATGTCTTTTCCTGGAGCCTTTTTCCTAAGGCACATCCAAAGCCTATGGCAGCTCGGATCAGCAGTAGTGTGTTGGTGTTCCTTCACTTTCTCCTTCCAGGATTGCTGCTGACATCCTCTCTTTATCCAGTTGTCATCATCTTCCTTCTTATTATTAAAGCCCAGATTGTCAAAGTAGTGAGTTTTCTAATTCTGACTAAAATTCACGGGAACCAGGTTCTGAAACAATCATTTTAAGATTTGAGAGTTCTGAAGATTTCAACCTATGTGTTCAAATCATGTCTCCTGATTTAGTCCTGCAGTGGCATTCATGGGTGATAAATATTTATTACCTTAATGCTTGCTGTGTTCAAAATCAGGTATCTAGTCTTCAGTTATGACAGAATGCATTACTAATTAATTAATAACGAAGCTGCTCCTTAGTGAACATCTCCCTGTAAGGATCTGGATTATGAATCAGGTCATACTGGTAAGAAAGGGCTTGAGGAAAAAGCTTTTTGAGAGATTGTAAATAGACTTTTTCATCCCTGTGTATGTAAGGAAAGGTTGGTCTATTAGGAGAAGGTTTGAATTCCTGTGGAGAGGAGCTTAGTTTTTAAACTACAGATTGTGAGGTTGTGAGTTATGATATTGATGTCCTTGGAATGATTAATTTTCAGGTATTTATTGAGTCTTGAGGAGTAAAAAAAATATAGGAATGTCAAGTTTTTCTGCTTGAATCTTGAAGGAATGGCAAGCAGGTGGGATCCACTGGTGGTGAAAAGAGAATTCAGAGGCCAACTTATTAGTTTTGTATCAAATTGATTCCTACTCTTTCTCCATGTATACATATGGCTGAGATTTGATTAACTGTCTGCTATTGAGATAATCAAGTAGCAAAAAGAGTTTGGCACTAATAGCAGTATATTTAGAACATTTTTTTTTTTTGGCTCCTCAGATTAATTCAAGGCTTTTTTTGTATGAAAGAAAACAAAAGAAACCCTTAGGGGTTTGGGGGATGCTTTTGGTGTGATTTTTTTCTTCCCCCTTCAGGTACCACCACACACAACAGCTCTGATTGTAGAAGTTTAAGATTTAATGCTGTCTCAAAGATTTGCCAACAGGGTTTTCCCTACTGAGAAAGTTAACCAATACTATTAACTCTCTTATGTAACTGCTTGGAAGCTCAAAGGAGAGCTCACACCCAGTGGATTCACTGTGATTTATTGTATCTGTTTAACTGGCTGGAAAATACGGAGGTGAACTGTGACATTTTGTGAAAGAAGTGAATTTTTCTTGTTTTGTTCTAATACTCTTTTTTACTGAGAACTTGTACAGAATTTGCAGTGATATGTAAAATAATTGAGTCAAACCCTTGCCCCCATTATCTAGTTATATTTAGTTATCTTATTATATTTGGTTATATTTAATTTTCCAGTGATTGAGTAGTTGTTCTGCTGCAAGTAAGGAGTAGTAACACTTAGATTTTTAAATTTTCTCATGGAGATGTACAGACTAAGGTGGTTTGTTGTTTCATGTCATTTTTTTTTTTTGCAGCATTCAAATTGAAGATACCTGAAGGGTGAGCACTATGAAAGTGCAGTGGTAATTGCCAGGCCAGTGGGCACTTTGATCAAGAGGGTATGGTTAGCTTGGCATTTACCATGTAGTATCTTTAATCTTTTAATAGCCTCCTTCATAGGTGGTGAGTGCTACCCAACAAATGCTCCTCAGAAAGGATCAACATGTTTTCCCATTTATTTTTTTTGGTAGCAGTCCCACACTTGCTCCAGTCAAACAAACTTGTTTTTTGCTGTTTACTGTAACAGTGAAGAAATTGTGGATTTAGGCTTAAGAAAGGTGTTGCTGCCAGTTGGCTATTCCATTACTGGCACAGGATTAGCCAAGTGATATATGAATCAGCTTGCTCTAGGCTTTCCTAATTGGCAGAGGGTTCCTAAATCTTCTGCTTGGTTCACAGCAGTGGTTTGTTCAGATGTGGGAAATTATGGAGATCATTTAAAGCAACAGCAAAGCCATACTCCTTTCTGAAATAATCCTTCATGTTTAATGCTTCTCTGGTGCATCAGGTGATTGAATACTGCTCCCAGTTTTATGGAAGGACCAAAGACCTGCAATAGCTGAGAGATACAAAACCTCAAAGAAAAAAATAAACCTGTGTGAGCAAACCCACGCTTTTCTCTGGGGGGAAATAAATGAACAGGATCCAAATATTGCCTGGGTCACATCTCCTTTCACTGCAGGCTTACAGATTGAAATGAAAGTTTCGGTATGCTCCAAAGGAGTTGTGGAAATGAAGGCCTTGGGGGGGGATACTCTCCAGAGTTATTTCCATAGACACCATCTGTGGTTTAGGAAGTCTTAGAGCCCAAACCAGTGAAGGCTGGGAGCATTATCTGTTACTGTTCCATGTTTCTTCTGTTCTTGTGCTCCCAAGTCACAGGTTGATGTTTGCTGACTGCAGAGCAGGAAGAAAGGGCTAATAAGAGATTTTCTTCTCCCTTTCCAACAATATTCTGCCCATCAGAATGCAAAGTAATGCCAACCCTCCTGAAAGCTGTTATTTAGTGTTTGAAATTGTTGAGAGCTGCTGAGGGGTGACTTTCATCCTGATTCCTTAGTCATGGAATTAAAAACAAAATTAAAAATCACATAGGTTAAAGTAAAACTGTTGTGTTTATATGGGATCTCTAACCAAACACACACCCAGTGTGTGCTTCCCTCAGAAATTCCATTTTATATTTTCTGAGGAACTGGAACACTTGTTGTAAAACATTCAGTGGGTCGAGGCTGGAAGTATTGCTGAGACTGGTCAATAAGGGGCAGAAACCTTTCTCTACCTTTATTTAAAACCCCACTCTTCATCTAATAATACCTCTAAAGGCTGTCAGAGTGAAGGGATGCGTTCGGTGTTTCCTGCCCCCTCAGAGGCGCCGCATCCTCCCGGAGCTCGTGTGGAGCAACACAAGGTGAGAGAAATTCTCATCCTGCAACAGAACACCACGTGGCTTCAAACATTTCTTCATCTCTCCGTGTTGAAAGGAGCAGCAGGGAAGGCAGGGAGGCTCTGCTGCTCCCGGGTTTCAGGAGTGGATGGGGATGACATCAGGAATTGCCCTCAGTCAGAAATCTTGAAGCGCAGCTTTGCTGGGTGGGTCTGGGAGGAATTTGAAAGGGTTCTGGAGATAGGGCGTGTTTACCTCGGTCAGAGTAGGGAGTGTGATGCCTCTTCCCTGCTAATGTGCTTATGGTCTCTTTGGCTGCAACATCATAAAGGTAGGAATTCTTTTTTCCTTTCCTTTTTTTCCTGTTCTAGTAGGTTTTGTTGGGTTGGGGTTTTCCCCTCTCTTTACATCAGACTCTGCTCTGAATTGTCAGCATGTGCTGGTATCTAACACTGTTTTATTAGAGTATATCATCTTCAGGTAAAGAATGGGATGGCCTTAATGAGATTTATATGTTGCCACTAAGTATTCCAACCTATGAGAACTGCTTTTTGTTGGGGGAGAAAAAAAAAAGGTAATATAGGTTACAGTAGCAGTTTTGCTTTTCTACTTCTGGTATCATTATCCTGTTAAGTGCTTGTAAGAGCACTTCTTTCTGAACTGGAAGAAAGGAATATTTATTAACAGGGAAAAAGTGTTAATTAATGAAATAGATGTGATAATGTGAAAGAAAAAACCTTGAATTTAAGGTGCTTAAAAAAGGTAGTTCTAATTTTTTTCTGTAAAATGTGAAGGAAAAAAAAATTTCCTTTAAGAAATTCAGTTTAATAGAGGTTTTGTTTTTTTCTATAAGTCCTTACCTGTTGAGGATCTAAAGAAGCTAGTGCTGTAAATAACACATCTAAACAAGTGCCAGAAATGGTGCCAGTAATGCTACAGCATTCAGCTGGAAGAGCCCCAGTCACATTTTCCTCTCACTTTTTGCAGTGTATTTCTATTTTTCACTACCTTCCTCCTAGCTCAGCCCTTCACCTGGGGTGCCACTGCTGATGAAGAGGCTTTGCTGGTGCACATTTAACTCAAGATCTCCCTTGCATTTGTTAGGACATGAAAAGGATGTCAGAGTGGTTGAAATAATGAAAGACCAGTTCCGTTCTGGCTCCTCCTCCGGTCGGGTTTGTGGGTGGGGAATGTCTGGGCAGGTTAAGCTGCAAAGGAAGGGGGATAACCAGGAGGAGAGCTGGGAACAGTGGAGCTCACCAGCCTTGGGGTACCTGCTGGGTCAGGGGGTGTAGAGATCATCAGTGTCCAAGTGTGTGTTATTCTTGAAAATTCTGTTTCAGGAAGCTGCAAATAGAGTTTTCCAGAGCACAAATGCACCAGCCCTGTCCCTTTCCTGCCTTCCAAGGCCTAATTTAAAACCTTGAGTCATCCACCGATGGTGGAGAAGCCTCTGCACCCTCAGGTCTCTTTTAGTTACTCACTATTCTACTGTTTTCTCATGTTTTGTGGTGCTGCTGTACTTCTAATAATGTGCTTATCCTGATCACTCTGTACTCCTGTGCCACTCGATTCTTCTCTGCTCTTACTTCTTACGTTAAATAAGTGCCCATGAAGAGTCACAGTTCTGGTAAAATCTCCATTATAAAACAGCACTTTAAGCTGCACTTCAGGTTTTTATTTCAAATAGAACATTGTTAAGCTACAAAAAAAAAAAAAAATCCCTTTTGCATCTTTCCCTAATAGTAATAAATTGAAGAAAAGCATCATAATTTAAAAGATTTTTTCCCTGCATTCTGACAAGTGGTTACCAAGTTCTTAAAGCATCAAGTGTTGTTCCTTTAGGTTTGTTCAAACTTTTCATGAATTAAGTGTCTATTAAGAACCTGTACTTTGGATAGGTTTTGGTTTTTTTCCAGTGACTACTTTCCTCTCAAAATTATTGCAGATATTTGAGTTATTTCACAGCTTTTTATTCCACTCTGTCCATGTTATGGATTTTTAAAGCTTAAAAGTGGACATAGTTTGCACTGTAATTGTATAGTGAGAGAACTGTATTTCACTTTCCTCAGCAGCCTGCTGTCAGCTAAAACCATTTCAGCTGCTCAAAAATGATTTACCTTTAAGTAGAGACAGCATGGGAACTTTCACCCAGAAGATGAATCATTTCAAAGAAGTCTGGTTCACTTTTTTTTAATATTTTTTTTTTCCCAGAGAACAGGGAAAAAAATAGAAAACTCACTTGCCACCTTAATTGAGATTTATTCAAAGTGCTGTTTGAGCCTGCTCAGTGTAGTACCCGAGTTACAAGGTAATGAGAGGGAGCAGTAAAAGGAGTAAAATGCTGTAATTGCCCCATAACTGGGCACTTAAACTGTTTACAGCTCAGATTTGTACAAATGTGAAGTTAAAGGTCTCGCAGCAGTCTTAATTCAGCTGCTTTATGTGGATGGAGCACTCCAGGGTTTCACCAGAAGAACCTCCAGGTCCAACAGCTCCTTTATTCCCGGCTGCCACCGGTGGGATGTGTGGGCTGGGTGAGATGTCAGGCTCAGGTTGTGTGGAATCCAACGGGGATCATGTTTGCACATTGGGGAAGACAACATGGGAAGGGATGGCAGCGTCAATCCAACATCCTTCCTTCAGCTCTTTCCTCCACAAACCACACGGCCCAACATGCAAGACCCACATCTGTCCACCTGTTCCATGGTGAACGTGAATGTCTGTAGCAAAACACTGATCTGCTGCTAAAATGTGTGTGGTTACTCTTGGATATATTTCTGAGTCTCCAGCAAAGCCCAAAACAAAGTCATGGTATGGTGCATCTGATTTTTATTTACTCTTTTACACTTCTGTTTAATGTTGATGATTAACAGCCCGGAACAGCTTTGCTATCTCTTGATATCTGAGAGACTTGATTTATTTTTTTTTCCCAACATTCACTGCACCAGCTTTACCAGTTCTGCCAAATTATGAGTGAAATAGGAGAATTATGTTATTCTTGCTTTTTGCTGATTACATTCTTTCCCTGCTACACCTCTGGAGCCACAGAGTAGACTGATAAGATGCTTAAAATTAAGGTTTCTTTCACTTGCATGTTCGTGTTGTTGATCCATTGTGCTTTTTCTAATTTATTCAGTAAATAAGGATAGGAAATGCTCCCAACACGTCCTGCAAACCTGGGTATCACCTTCTCTTAGTCTGGCTTTGGAAATGCAGTTTTTGCACGCAAGAGCTTTTGTGCAGAGAATACAATCAAAGCTTTGGCTTTGTTTCTTTTTATTAATTCCTCAGACTGCAGCAGCCAGAAATTTCACTTCAAAGCAGCTCCTGAATTTGTTTTGCAAAGTGCAGCCACATAGCTTTTGTCAAACCCAAATATACCCTTTTTATTTTTTTATTTTTTTGTTTAATGGTATTAAAAATCAAGTTTTTGGGTTCTTTTATCCAATATATCAAGGATTCAAGAAACAGGCTTTGAAAGAAACTTCACATTGGTACTTCCCAAGTGTGTAGGCTTTTCTTTAATTATAAAGGATGCAGTTCCTGAAGCAATCATTCCTGATTTTCCTGTTTTGCACTAACCCATTTAAAACTAGATTAGGCTACAGAGGAGATCCTTCCGTAGTGAGGAGGTGATTCGATTTCTTTACTTGGAGTATTTAATTCCTGAGATGCAGAGGAACCTCAGTTTTCTAAAATATCTTCATTTTATCGTTAGACTGAATTTTAGCCCCTTCTAGAGCAACAATTCCAGTTTTGTCAACGAATCCTGGCAGTGCTGGTGCATGGACTGGTATCTGGGAAGAGGCAGAGTTTTTTTTCAGCCTTGGCTGGGTAGAATATGAGTCACCTGCTGTTGTAATTTCTCACTCCTGATTGCTGGTACTGCTACAAGCTCCAAGGAAAAGCTCTGAGCTCAGCACCAGCAATAGGAGGTTCAGGCTGGCTTGGCTTTAAAGCTTCTCGTTAGAGCTGGTCCCAAATTAGGCCAAGCTGGGCCTTTTCCTCCACTGCCCATTCCTTGGAAGCAGCAGAGCAACTTGTGACACTTCATGCAAGCTGAAAAGATGAGCTGCTTTTGAAATCTGGTATCTGCAGCCTGATCCCTGGGCTGGAATTGGTGGCCACTGGTGTTCCCCATGTTCCAGGTGCTTCAGGAACCTCATGAGGAGACCTGAAGGGAGACAGGAAAACAGCCCAGCTACTTAACAGCTGCTGTTATGGAGATGGGAATCTTCAAGATTTCCTGGGGAATGGCCTCATTTGCTGCAGTGAAAACATCCAATTTAAGGGTAATGAAACTTAAGAATAGGCTGCAGACAGATTTGGAATCTCATCAACAGTTCTCTAGGAAATACTTGGACAGTGTTCACCAGGGATGGTCTGACACCACCCCCCCACCCCCCCACCCCCCTGTGCCAGGCACATTCTGGTGCAAATACAGGGATTACAAAAAGAAGAGTTTCAGAGAACCCACCTTTCAGTGAGTCATTTGGTGTTTGTGGGGAAGGATTTCTCCTGAAATCTGTGAACTCTAGAGCAGACCTCAAATCCCAGAATTCCCTTAAATTTTAAGATCAAGCATGTGCTTATGAGCTTAGTTTAATAGTGCTGTGTTAACGAGTTTAAGAGGTAATCATATGGTGAGGCATCCGTGTGTGGAAGGAAAACATGAGCTGGTGAGATCCCAGGAATCCAGTATGAAAATATGCACTGCTGGGTTTTTCTAAGGTTTTGGGTGCATGTTCTGTCCCAACCCACCTCCCCACAATCCAACTGGGAGTGCTCTTTCCACTGTGCTGTAACAGACTGGCCTATTTTTATTACAGTTTGTGGTAGTTTGCAGTGCACAGTCTAGTTAAAAAATATAGATATATTAGGAAGCAGAGCTGTGTAATGAGTCTCTCCCCTGGTCTTCCAGGGCAGTTTGTCTGCCAGCCTTTCTGTCTGACCCAAATGTCCTGTTTCAAAGCCCTGCTTCACTCTGATGGCGCCTGTGAGCTGTTGTTAAGGGTCTGGGAGCAGCCCCGGGATAAATCCCCACTTCCAGGAGTTTATAATCCAGCAGTAAAAACTTGCTCTAGGCTGAAACTTGGCATATAAAGTCTGAGTGGGGGAACAACTGTGATTTCTTCCTCCTTTATTTTTGCAGTTGGTTCTACACATGTGATTTATTGGGAAGGTTTTTACTGTCCCCATTTGGTGTTTAAAAAGATTAAATGGTGGGTAATTAATGGCCTAGTTCTGACTACTGGGCTTGGCCGGGAAATGGATCCACAGTGGCTGTTTGGTGGGTCCAGGTCACGGTTTCCCAGACCTGCTGCAGGGCTCCAGCTTGGTGGAAACAGAATCACAGAATGAACTGGGTCAGAAAAGACCTCTGAGATCATCGAGTCCAACCTGTGACCCAACAGCACCTTGTCACCCAGAGCATGGCACTGATGCCTCATCCAGTCTGTCCTTAAACACCTCCAGGGATGGTGACTCCACCACCTCCCTGGGCAGCCCATTCCAATGGCTGATCATTCCCTCTGTAAAGAATTTCTTCCTGATGTCCAACCTAAACCTCCCGTGGTGCAGTTTAAGGCTGTGCCCTCTTGTCCTACTGCTGGTTGCCTGGGAGAAGAACCTGCCCCCCCCCCCCCGGCTCCCCCCTCCTGTCAGGGAGTTGTAGAGTGATGAGGTCTCCCTTGAGCCTCCTCCTCTCCAGGCTGAGCCCCCCCAGCTCCCTCAGCTGCTCCTCACAGCACTTGTGCTCCAGTCCTTTCTTTGAACACACTCAGTGTCCTTCCTAAAGCCCAGTGATGGTTCATTTGGCTGTACATTAAAGTGGGATCCATTCCAGATCCAGATGCCAGGGTGAGTGCACTGAGCATCATGTCCTGACCCAGCTCCAGGCACAACTAAAGTCCTGTGGCCCCTGCTCAGATATGGAGGGACAGGAAAAAGTCTGAACTACTGTCTGACCTCAGCATGATTTGATCTTATCACTTGATCCCCTACGAAGATATTGCTGTTGGATCTTCCAGTGAGATGCTGGGAGGAGACTTGTTTGAAATCCTCCCAGCTCAACTGTTTCCTCATCAAATCTGTGGTTCAATGATATCAGCTATTTCCTCGTGTTTTTCCTGGTTTATGGAAGATCTTAGTATGGAAAAATTTATTTAAATTTATTATTCCCTGAAATGATAGAAAAATGATGTATTTCAGCCTTATGGAAAACATTATTGTGACTTCTATTTTTCTTCAGTGTTAGGATGATCCTATTTTTATAGGATATATAATGTGTTTGTACTGTGAAGTCCTTACAGCTAAATGAGCGAGAACAGAAATTTCTAAATACATAATTTTGAATGCAGAGGCTAAAAATGAGACTTTTACAAGAATGAAATATTGTTGTTGAAGTGAAATCTTTTTTTTTCCTTCCAGAACTGGTTTTAGACATTTTGTTCTGATCACAGTTAAATCATGGTACTTCCTACAATTCCCAAAAAACTTGCTATGCACTGTATTTTTTTTCTACTTGTTCCTGTGCACAGGTGTCTGCAAATTCAGGATATATGGCTATTAGCATATTAAACAGTGGTAATTGAACAGCAAAATGTCCTTATTATTACAAAATTGAGTTCCTCCTGTACCTTCTCATTTCTTTTCCACTCTTCCACCCTGTTATATTTAATCTGTGAAGGCAGCCAGGGAAGATTCTCATTAGTATTGGTGTGATAGATTATAAATTGTTATTGCAAATTTGAGCAGGTACTAAGCAGTCCAGGGTGAGTGACTGAAATGAGACCCCAGATTACCTCTCCCCCCCTGCAGATTTCAAAGGCCTTCATTGGTTTATACCAGCTCAGAATTCAGCTCTATTATTTCATCTTCTACTGGGTTATAATCCCACCAAGAGGGTTTCAGCTTCTTCTGTGATTTTATTTTTTCCCCAAGCAAACTGACTTCACTGGCTCTACACAACAATATGTTTTATTTCATGCATTTTCTTTTTAGTACATGAAGAATAAATTCAATCATATCTTTTTTTTTTTTTTTTTTTTTAACATAGCATGGCCTACATATTAAAGACACTCAACAGCTGGTTCTGGTGGGAGAATATCTGGATGCCAATCAATTGTACATGGGCAGATTTTGTAGACCGGGATGGCCTTGTCTTTCCCAAACCACATCAGTTGTATGCCACAATTCCATATGCTTTTGTATTGCTGATTATCCGATTCTTCTGTGAAAGGTAAGAGACAGAAATGCAATTTGATGCTAAGGTTAACCCTCATTAATGCTAAAAATATCTTTAGATCAATGTTCTTATGTTTTTTGAAGGAGGATTAGTTGGTGGTTTGCTAGAAAGATCTGGTACAGATAATATGGCAGGTGAAAAACTGGGAAATGTTTCCACTGTTAGGAATAGGTGGCTGTGCTCCAATCTAGAAGGAAAGTATTTCTATCTCACTTTCTTAGGACAATGTTTGGATACTTCTATCTCCTTGTGTAACAGATACCATTAATTCTAAACCCTTTGGGTTTCCTTTCTCTCCGTTGGTGGAAAGGTGAAGAAGGTATTTGTCCTCCCAACCAAACCTCTCCTGTGGTTTGGTGCTGCCCCAGAACATTTGTGTGAGGCTGATGGATCCCAGGTGTCCATCTGTGGCCAAGCTAAGCAGGCTGGAGGGGTCTCAGAGTTTCGTGTGAACATTTTATGCAGATCTAGTAAAGCTGATTCCTTTTTTCCCCCTCACTTTGGCACTGAAAGAGAGATTGCTTCTGCAGCTGGAATCTTAGGGGACAGGCAGGGGTTGACTCCACAGAAGAAAGCTACAATTATGTTAAGATTTGCAGTGCTTTGACTTATTTATTTGTGCCTTTTTTGCAAGTATTTCCTTTTTTTCTATTTTTTCCCCCTAAAGAATGTGATTAGTCGGTTTTTATAATTATTTCAGGATAGAATGAGGAAATTCGGAATGTCGTAAGTTGGACAGACTTAAAACAGGAGCAGATAAGATCACTCATGTTGGCAGTCTAAAGTAATTTGGATCATATGTTTCTAACTATTCCCAGTGTCTCCTGAGTAAAGGCTTGCCCAAGTGTGTCTCACTGGTGTGGATAATTAGCCCACACATCTGGCTGCAGGGAATCCAGGGAAAACTGACCACGGCTATGAGTAATGAGGAATCAATTGCTGATATCAGCAGGGCTTTTTCAGAAAGTCCTGCCCAAGCAGAAGGGAGAAGCCCTTGGCACACCCTGCAACGGGTTGGGTTGGAAAAAGGCAGAGAAAGAGAAGCCTTCAGGCTCAGGGAATGGCCATGTGCAGGGGTGGCCCCGTGAAGTACATTCCCAGTGACTTTGCCACCAGGGAAAGCAGCCCAGTAGCAATCCTGGAGCCCGCACGGAGAGAGCTCTGATCTCATGCCACTCTCCCTTAACTGTTGCTGAACTCCAACATGCCTCTGAAGAATACATCCTGGCTTTTGTGTCCTTTTCTTCCCTTTAGTTTTATATCATTTCATGGCCACAAACTGGAGTCCCTCGGTCTGCTTTGTTGTGTAACTGCTGATGTGCTGTGGTTCCCTCTTGGGATTAGCTGTAGGGAGATCCCTTCCTCTCCCAGAGCAGATTAAATTGCATCAGATCTATTTTCTTCACATCCTGGCATGAGAACAGCCAAGGGCTTGTAACTATCGTATTTCTGAAGTTTTTTATGGTATGTCTTTTCAGATATGTTGCCATTCCTCTGGCAAAAGCCTTGGGTATAAAGAATGTAAGACGTGTGAAGCCACAGCCTAATCCTGTTTTAGAGAGTTATTTCCGGGAGTGCTCAAGACATCCATCCCAAGTAAGGATCCTCATTCTTTTAAACTGGGTTTGCTTTTGGAAAATCCCTCTCTTACTGTTTCAATCAGCTATCAGCAATGACATCATGGCATGAGTTCCAGCTGATTGACAGATGACTTAATTTATTTGGGTTTTCATTGCTGTTCTGCTGACACGGGTTTATGGCATCCGAAACAGAAAATACATTTAAGATGTTTAAATTTCTGGCATGCTGTTCTAGATTACACTGTTAATAATACTTCCAGTGAAGATCAGTGTTCTGTCTTTAACTCATTTCTGCCTGGAGAAAACATCAGCAGACATCTGTTGTTGGAAAGTGGTACCATATTTATTGCAAGCAATAATGTTGGAACGCTGGCATGGAAGCCTTTTGATCCCTTACATTGCTGCACCCTTAATCTGGGCTTATGTGAGAAAAAAAAGCAATCCTTCTATTACCTTGCTGTTTGTTTTGAAAATTGAACAAGGGAAAAAAAGAATAGCCAATGTTTGTCATCTCCAAAAATGAGGCAACTTGATTGTTGATGGGAAGTGCAGCCTCGGAATGTTCACTGACCTGACTCCAGTTCCCAGATGACTGCAGTGCTCCTACACTGGTTTGGAAAGGAAATACATGCTTTCTAGTAATGAGGGATGTTAATAATTATTGATACATGGAACTTTGCATTCTAACCCTGCCATTCTTTTATTGTGTCTTTTGCCTGATATCATCAGGAGTAGATATATTGGTGTTCACATATTTGCTCTTCTCTGTCTGGTCAAGTATCCCGGTCTCTGTTTCATCCCTTCCTTCTGCATGGGTACAGTTTGACAATGGATCTCTGAAAGGAAGGACAGCATTTTGGTACTCATGAGTGCATGGGAAGGATCCAGGCTGCCTCCTCTGGTGTCCAGCTTGGGGATCAGTGTGCCTGGGAAAGCCTGCAGAGGCCTGGCTGGCAGTTGAGGGCATTTGGTCTCTGTTGTCTGTTGACACAAAGTTGATATTCCTGCGTGGCAAGTGGAGAGCTCCCCAGCCAGCAGGATGGGCTGGACACAGGCTGTTGGCACTCCTGCCCTCCCCAGCAGCTGAGATGCCTTAGCTCACATTCCAGAGGTTTCCCTGAGGGTAGGAGACCAACTGAACTGGACTCACCTTGGTGGAGGCACTGCTGCTGCCACCCACTATTTGCATACTGACCTTGGGAGGAAAGAACCTCCCCAGGGATGAGCCAAACACTATCTCTGAGCCCCTGGGGGGGTCATCCCACACCTCCCACACGTGGGGATGGAGGAGAGAGAGGAAGCCCCAGGCTGCTGCACGTGGGGCCCTGAGCATCCTGGAGTGCAGGAGTCAGAGCAGGTGCTGGGCTGGCTGTGCAGCAGGGCTGCCTCACCTCTGAGCACATGATGCAGAGACACTGAGCGTGGCATTCCCCATTCCCGTGGCACTTCCAGGCCGTGCTTCACCCCTGATTTATTTTAGGAGTTGAAGGGAGGCAGTCTGGATCCTGCTCACTGAGAGACACTGACTTGCTCTGTACTGTGGAAGTGCAGATTTAAGAACAGAGCTCAGGTCACCTGAATTCCAGGCCACGTCTCATCTGCGAAACTCATTTAAATATAAACAAATAATTATTTATAATTAGGTAAGATATTAGATACAGTGTCCACATGTGTTGGTACAAGGCACTTCCCCCCTCCAGCCCAACCTCTTGTCTAGCACTAAAATTTGCATCTCTGAAATCCTGACTCTCTCGGGAGCCACCAGAAAGACAATAGCACAGTTTGTGGATCTGTGCATTTCATGCTTGCTTTATTTATGTAAATAAATAAAATATATCAATAAAAATATGTAATTTATATTTTGTATTTATATATTTATAAAAATAAATGAAACAAAAATATATATAAAAATCCAGGGTTTCTGCGAGTATTACTCAAAAATACCCCCATATATACTTAATATTGGTGATATTTTTGATGTTGGGGAAGCTGTTCTGTGAACTACAAAATAAATGGAAGTGACACTGGAGTGCATCTTGCTGCTGACACTGTTCCATTTTTTTGCAGTCAGAGATTCAAGGCCTTGCCAAGAAGTGCAACTGTACTGTCCGTTTGGTGGAGAAGTGGTTTAGGAGACGGCGGAACCTTGAGATCCCAACAGTCCTTCGGAAATTCCGGGAGGCCTTGTAAGAAAAGACAATGCTTTTGGCTATTGTGTGCTTTACTGTTTAAAAAAAAATAACAATTTGAGGTCCTCAGGTGCCTTTTAAGGGGGACTTGTTTCCAGAAAGCTGGGTCTGCCTGATGAGGGCTTTGGTTTGTGAATGCACAAACAAGTTGAAAGGAGCTGGTAGCATTTCTCCAAACAGTGATTAAAAGATTAGGTTTACTGTTTCTCCTGAAAAAAAACAAACCAAACTTAAAAATATTTTACAGTTTTCCTCCTCATGGAATAATGGATTTATTTGTAGGCTCCTGCTACAAAGTGCTGGATGAAAATATGCAGGCAATAGGAAAATATTTTCCTGTCTGCCAGTAATTATAGGGAAACAAAAATGTTTACTCTGGTTTATGTATGAGCCCACGCTGTCATTTTGGGATGGTATCATGTGTACTGAAGTGAGGTCAAGAGCAGGAAAAGTGGCATCCTAAGTAAATGACAGGTGTCACAGCTTGATCACGGGACACTGTGCAAAGCAGGAGCTCAAACACACTGATGAGAGTGGGCCAGTGAGAGTAATGAATATGGAAGGACTTACAAAACCTCTTGCATATGATTTTTCACACATCTTTGAGAACTTCCTCATACCTTAACACTTTAAATAATTAAAGTGTGGTGCAAAATCTCCTATAAATTGCAAATCCCCAAATGGACATGGCTTTACTTGTGTAGCTTCTCCCTCTTGGGTACTGACATTAACTGTACCCCTGTAAGACACTTCCCAAATGCTCTGTGTATTTGGGTTTTGACTGGTGTAACTGCACTGGCAAAAATTCACCTAATTGTAATATTTAACTTCTGTTACTGTAGATCAGCTTAAGGGTTGAGGGTTAAAAGTACAGCTGCAGAGCTCAAAGCTGAGTATCAAGATTATTTGCAGTGTGAATCAATGTATGATGATTTAGTCCCTTTGTGGGACATAAATCCAGTTGATAGACAGAGGTGTGTCTCTCTGAAGTGTGACTTGAGTAAACTCTCCTGGCAAGCCAGTCTCCAAGGTTTATTTCTGCTGTTGTTTTGTGGATCAATTAGCTTTGTTTCACAAGTGACAATAAGATTTCCTGCTATTGCTAAAAGACCTGCCTGCTATGGATGTCTCTAGTAACACACAGCTAAAACCTGAGATTTAAACTTGCCTGGCAGCTTGAGTGAGAATGAAGCAAACAGGTTTCTCTTGTGCAATTTGGTGAACCTTCCTCTGCTCTTTGTCAGGGAATTTAATTGAATATAATTCTCTAGGCAAAAAACGAGGAACAGAGTTATTCCACGCTAGTAGTCAGTGTTATAAGCATTTTGAAATTTTTAAAAGCCTACAATCTCCAGGATCATTTTTCTGAATCACAAGGAAAATCTGATGAGCCAGATCTAAACCATACTTAAGCTATTAGTGCTCCCAGTTGAGCAACACTGGGGTTTGGAAAGCCCTTTGCATGAAACCTTCTCTGCATTGAGAGACTTACTAGCCTTTAACTTCCCCTACTAAGTTCTTTGTTGTTACCTTCAGCTCAAGAGAAAAGATTCCTGAAGTTAAATCAGAAAATCTTTTTGCATGGCTGTTGTTCAGTGCTCTCCCTGGTGGCAAAGCTCAGAGTTTAAAAGGCACTTGGGTAAAATTTGGTGAATTTGGATGAGTTTTACCTTAGGTTTTGTTCACCAGATTCATAAAGAAGCTTGGCTAAATGCAAGATGAGGTAGTGCTCTGGCAGTCTGGCAGTGTAATGAGTTCATATGAAGCACTCTCTATTGCCAAGTGTGTTCAATATATGTTTGTAGGGCTGGGGACTAATGGCACAGCCTTGTAGGTGCTCTGTGCTTTGGGTCTGATTCAGAAAATCACTTTACAGCCAACGCAGAATCAGTCCTGCCATATCCACTGGACCACTCACACCTCCCTTGTGTGAAACAGGAGCCATGAGGGCAGCACCAGCCCCTCTGTAAAGTCTGTCCTGTGCCACAGGGTTGTTTTTTCTACCATGTCTTGGTTAACTCTGAGCCAGGTATTACTGGTGGGTCCCTCTCTCCCCTTCCCTTTGCTCTCCTACTTTCCTCTGAATTTTTCCTGTCTGTGCTGTGGGTGTTCTGCAGAGTTATTTCCAAATCACCTGGGGAAAGATGCTTTAAAGTTGAGAAGGAAACCAAATGTTTATCACCTGTGCATCAAGTGGCAATTTTATAATTGTTTCCCGAGCTCCTTCACAGGTGAGACACATCATCTTGTCTCACCTCCGCCATCCCATGGCCTCATCCTTTGTTTGTTGTTTTTCTCATGAAATGCTGTCTCAGTCTTTGAACATCTCATTCTTCCACCTGGGATATCACCCTCCAGGTACTGTGGGGCTCAGGAAGGAGGGGCTGCTTTTACCACCCAGGTTCTCATCTCCTTCTCTCTTGTGGCACTTCATTAATGTTTGCCAGAGACCACAGTCTCACTTTATACATCTCTCAATCCGTGAGTACAGTGTTCTTGAGGTGCTCTCTTCCTTTTCATATTTAGGTTTTCTGGGAGGCTGCTCTCCTCTTGTTCTAGAACAAGTTCTCAGCAGGTTTGGGGCCATGTGCCTGTCCCTGTGGTCATGACCTTTCTTTGCATGTGAAGTCCTCCAGTATTTTCCTACTAATCTTGCAGAGCTCCCTGGGGAAAGGTCAGGCTTGTTCCTGCCAAGGGGAAGAGTGGAAAGGAAGGAGTTTTCCATCACCTGTAGAGGTGGGAGTGGGAACACTTGGGCTGAGGCTGCAGCCACACCCAGTCCCAGGGACAATCCCTCCCACACAGGCTCCAGAGTCATTACAGGACTGCTGGCTCCAAGTCACAGTATCCTGCTCTGACACCTAGGAAAGCAGCACCACAGTTCACTGAGATGCACAAGAGCTTTTTCCCCTTTGCTGACAGAGCAGATCCATGGTGCAAACCTGGAAGTTTTATCTGCCTTGCTGGATATCCATGTAATCCACAGAAAGCTTAGATCAGGCTAAATTCTGGCACACCTAGTGAAAGATTGAAGTTTATAGTTAATTCAGACCTCTGTATTAATACATAAACTAATCCAGTAGTTGTTGAAGTTTCGTAAGATCCTCTTGTTGTCAACAGCTGGTGTTGAGAGATGAAGAGAAATGAACCCAGTGACTGGAACAGGTCACTGTTGGTGCACACAGTGACTGGTCAGATTGGGAAGTGTGGGCTGAAACACCTTCTGCAGTCAGGGAACTGTGGGGTGTTCTCAGTCCTGTGTGAATATTTTAGAGGGATTGATACAATGGAAAAGGTTGGGGTTATCAAACATGAATTTTTAGGGGATTTGTTACACTTGTTGTGCTCATTCTCTTAATCAGTTCATGCCTGGCTGGAAAATTACAGCTGTCATCACAATCCAAATATCTGTGTTGTGATCATGTAAAAGAATTTGCTACCTTAGCAATTAGTCAAAGCTTAAGTATCTAAATATTAATAATTCAGATACAGTTAATGTGTGACAACCCTTGATGTAGAGTGTGAGGCCACGTTTATGTGAAGATTGTCTGTGATATACAATGATTTGCAGTAATCCTGGCTTAGGACAATATCTCTACAAAATATAATGCGTTGTATTTTTTTCACTTTAATTTTGCAGCTGGCGTTTCTCATTCTATCTGACATCCTCCATTGTTGGATTTATATTTCTGTATGATGTAAGTTAACTTTCTGAAACATTGATACCATCATTTTAACAAAATAAGGACTGATTTCTAGATTTCCTTGAAGCCCATTGAAAGAGCCAGTGATTTCGGTGGCTCTGTGTGTTCACATCCTTGGTGTGTGTAATCTAGAGGATGGGCTGCAATATGCACCGAGATTTAATTTTTAAATTAACTTTTGACCTTCTGTGATAGAGGAATTTATGAGTAATCAGTATTTGTAAGGCAAGTTTTAAGAAGTCACGCAGATGGTTTTACAGCACGCCTTGTTAACACCTACAAACGCATCACATGGCCGTGTTTTCCTCAGAGGAGGCCATAAACCTTTTTTTCTGGCAGCATTTTTGGGGGTCACAGCTATTTACTGAGGTGTTGCTGCTGAGTCAGAAGTTGGGAATAACAGGGAGAGTGCTGCTTGTAAGCGTGTGAGCCCTGCCTGGGGTGTCATTAATGCTTCCCCTGAGCAGCGGAACAGATCCCGGCGTGTCCACGTTCATCTGGCTCCTCTCCCCAAACACTGTTTATCATCATGAACCAGTGGAGTGTGTGACTGGTAAACACAGCAAATTCAATCACTGTGGCAACATATCTTGAGTAATTGCAGTAATAAAACACACACCCACTGCTTTGGATGATGAAATGATGAACTGGAACGTTTCAGGTGTCCTGAAAGGAAGCCAGAAACCTGGGACCAATATAATAAATCTGAGATGTGAGATCCCTCTGGAAACTGGTGGAGAACAGTTATCAGTATTGCAGCTTCTTAGCCTGCTCCACTTGGGGAAATTTTAAGCAGTGAAGGCTGTGAATTAAGATGGTGATTGTTGCTGAGTTGAGCAGACTCTGAATCCTGTGTCTTCCCCAGAAACCCTGGTTTTACGACATCTGGCAGACGTGGGTTGGATACCCGTTTCAGGTGAGCTTTTTGGGATCTGGCCATCGGCCTCCAGGCATTCCCGGTATTTCCCCATTGCCCCTTCCAATCTGCAGCAGCCTTTTCCCTCCCAACAGGCACCACCTGAAGAGGTGTGGCACCAGAGCCTCTTGCCTTGTTTTTGGGAAGTCCTGCTCGCTGTTCCAGGGCTTCCCTGGCATCTGCCCGTGCTGCAACTCCCCCCTCCAGCCAGGCCATGGTTACTTGAACCCACCCCAGCATACCAGTTGCACACTGGAGATGTTATAGGTGCTCCCAGTTTCAGTGTAGAACCCCTGCACTGCTCCAGGCCCTGCAATCCTTCAGGGCACTCTTATTTTTATAAATCTTCTTATCCCTGTCCTAGGCAGGGGCCAGGAACAAAAGGAATCCTGCCTCCCAGCTGAGTTTTCCCAGCTCCTTGTACACACCTGCCACTTGGGCAATGTCTTGACCCAAGGGAGCAGCCAAGCCCAGCATCCTGCCAGCAGATCCATGGGATTTAAGCATAAATAATGGACATTTCACATGTGGGAAGTGTGAATATTTAGTATGTTAATTGTTCACCAAAATGGAGGGGGTTTATTTGCAGTTGTTTGTAATTAAATGCAGAAGGACTCTGTATGTAGTTCTCTGACAAAAACGTGGAGAAAAGCATGTTAAAATTCAGAGGTGGGGGAGGAACTGCAGAAATTGTGATTTTTGGGCTGAGCAAAGGTTAAAATATTTGGCTCCCAGAACATCCTTCTTAATGAAGCCCAGAACAGGGATTCAGTTGAGTTTAATTTTTTAAGCAAGACTCAGCAGAGGAGCGGGAGAAGTCAGGGAAGGAAAAAAGAAGTAATTTCACTTGGCATTTACTGTTTGCTGTTCTCAGAGTTAACTGTGCTTGTCTTCATTACAGACCCTGCTGCCATCCCAGTACTGGTACTACATGGCTGAGATCGGGTTTTACTGGTCTCTCTTATTTACCCTTGGGATTGACATCAAAAGGAAGGCAAGTGGTCGTGCTTGTTTGTAGCTAAAATCTCCCTTTCCTTGAGCACAGAGAAAGTGTTTGGGAGGCAAATCCCCGCCTGGATCCTGGATGAGGTGCAGCCACATGAGGGCAGCATCAGTCTGTGCCTGGCACCCCTGCACACACATCCAGGATTCCTGCTGCCAGGGCATCCCTCAGGGGCTGACAAGACGCTCAAGGGCTGTACTTGCTTGGCTTTACCTCCTTTTTTTTTTTCTTTTACCTGTCCCCGACAGGATTTCATGGCTCACGTTGTCCATCACTTGGCAGCCATCGGGTTGATGAGTGGCTCTTGGTGTGGTAACTACGTGCGCCTCGGGACTCTGGTGATCTTTGTGCACGACACTGCAGATTTCTGGCTCGAGGTAACTCCGCTCTCCACCTTTTTTTTTGGCTTGAGTTTTGGTTTTTGCTTTGGTTGGGATTTTTTTTTTTTTTTTGGTTGTTGCTCAGGTTATTTTCAGTGATGTTTTAATCTTTTTGCCCCGAGTTCCATACGATCCCTTCCTGACGCGGATTCACGGATTTCAGCTTGTGAGATAAAAAAGAGCTTCTAGATAATTTGATATTCTGCTGCAGAATCCATTATGAGAAAAGAGCAGAAGAGAAATCCTTCAGTACAGAACAGGGACTGGAAATCCAGCTGATTCCCTGGGTTGTTCTTGTTTCATTGTTAAAATTAGACCAGGATAATCACAGAATCAGTTGGGTTGGAAAAGACCTCCAAGATTGAGTCCAACCTCTGATCAATCACCACCTTGTCAGCTAAACCAGAGCACTGAGTGCCACATCCAGTTGTTCCTTGAACAGCTCCAGGGCTGGGGACTCCACCACCTCCCTGGGCAGCACCTTCAATGCCTGAACAACCTTTCTGTGAAGAAATTTCTCCTGATGTCCAACCTGACCCTCCCGTGGTGCAGCTTGAGGCTCTGTCCTCTTGTCCTGTCTAGTCTGTGAACAGCTTGTCATGACACCAATTCACAAGCAAATTTAGCAGCCAGAATTTTGATTATTTCTCCTATGATTCTATGACTCTCCAAATTGGCTTTACTGTTGTCATCATGCACCCCCCTATGTTGAGCCAAGGGTACCTCTGCATTAAACACTTCAGGCTGGAGACACTCAAGCTGTCCCTGAACAAGATGTCACAGGTACCTACTGGCAGAAAAAAAGTTATTCCCCTGTGCAGAAGGAGAAGTCCCTTCCCTGAACTAAATATCAATGTTTGGAAGTGTTTAAGTGTTCAGTTCTGCACTGTGGTCATACAGACTTGCTGCTGGGTTTCTTGAAAGACAAACACAAATTATGTTTCCTTCAACAGAGTTCTCTTGAGTTTATAACACGGGGATTGAGAGCACAGTTTCATCACCTGTTTTGGTGGCAGTGCCTAAAAGCAGCCCTTTTAGGTTATTATCTGTCACTGCCCATTTTTGTTCCTCATACTCAATCTGTTATACTGGACTAACTAATTGGGGGGTCATAAAGTTGGGATTGGTCCAAATTAAACAGGTTTTTTTGCTGAATTACCTCTAGTCTTGAATTGCTCTGTGCTCCAATTAACTGAGGGCCCTACAGACATTTGAGCTGGAAACTGGTAGGACAGCACTTGGATGGAAACTGAAGTTGAGTACCAGCATGACTTAATCCTGCCACTCAAAAAAAGAAGGGAAAAAAAATAATTAATCAAACTGCTTGTTTAAAACTTAGGCTTGGCACCTGAAGCTTTGCTCACACTTGAGAACAGCTGTTGTGCTGAGCCCAAGGTGGTTCCTAATGGAACATGCAGAGCTCTTGTAGGGTTCATTGAGGGGAGAAGCAGCAATTACAACCTTTCTGAGTGGGATAGAGACCAGCACTAAGATCTCCTGCTCTCAAAAAGGAGAAAACAGAAGCTGAATTAGGCCCAGAGGAGGGTCAGTAACAGGCATGTACCAGAACACCTGTGTGAGAGGGGCCACCACCACTCCTGAGCAGCTTCTCTTGGGCTCAGCCTGTCTGGAGTCTGGTAGAAAAATGAGGAATTACCTCTGTTGGCAAGAGCACTTTGTGTTTCCACAACACTTGGATATTCTGGTTGGAGAGCTGCTCTTTAGGCCTTTGATACAGAGTCTTTTCCTTTAGGATGAAAGGAGAAACATAAACAAAGCATCTGCTCTGATGCTGCTTTATTAGGTACCAGTAACATGCTTGCTTTACATGTCAAACTGGGAGGAAATTTTTTTCCTGCTTAGGTGGAAGATGAGTCTTTATTTACGAAAGCACAGAATTTATTTCAGAGAATATTTACAATACATTTGGTGGTTTCTATTCTCTGCAGGCAGCCAAAATGTTTAATTATGCTCACTGGGAGAAAACCTGCAATATACTCTTTATCATCTTCTCTATCGCATTCTTCATCACCAGGATCATCCTGTTCCCCTTCTGGTAAGCAACATTTAATGGAGTCACAGGCTTTTACTTCATTCCCACTCCCCTGAGAGGTTACTGTTGGTTGGGATGGGAAAAGGGGAGGAATGGATTGGACTTTAAAGAGCAGAAGCAGAATTGTCATTATTGTTGGCTACTAAGGAATAGCAAGAAGAGTTGACAGAAACTGTCATTTTCTTTAAAAGTTCTTAAGTGAAAATAGTCTTAAAGGAGCCTCTTGAAGATCTGCTAACCTAAATAAAGGCTTTTATGTATTATTTAACTTGTTGCTGTAAATCGTAGTTAAATGCTGTGAGCTCCTGCATTTTCAAGGGGGTTGAGCTACTTAACCAGGAGAAATCATTTTCCCTTTCGTTCCACCCCTCCTGCTGTAGCTGCAAAGTCAGAGTATGTGACTGTAGTTCAATTTTTGTAGAGTCTTCCTTCTGCTCCCCAGTTCTGGGGTGGTGCCTCACCTCACTCACCCACGTGAGGAGCACTCAGAGGAGTGAAGGTGAACCAATTAATTCATGGAGTCAACACAAATAAATCTCAACTTGCTAAATACTTGGATGCCTTTGGAGTGCCATAATTTAATCTGCTTTGGAGTATCCACATGGGTGCTTACTGTGCTTAGTGTGTTTAGCTATTAAAAGTGTTTAATGTGTTTCACATTCACAGCCCTAATTTGCCTTCATGCCCCTCCCTGCACGTGGACAAACCCTTAGAGGCTCAAGCTGCTTAAATTAAGGGTTCTGAACACTGATCAACACAAGGCTTTAATTTCCTGTAGTATTTTCCTTCAGAAAGACTGATGTCTTTCACTTTATTGTGATTTTCTGATTAACTGTACAAGTGATCTCCAATCATTTTGCTTCACCGAGTTTCTTGTTCTACTGTTCTTAAGCTCAGAAGCAAAACATGAGATTAAAGGGACTCAAAAAGCCCCAAATAATATGGAAGTAGTGAAGTCTGAAGATGGACAAAACATATGTTAATTAACAAAAAGCCCTGTAGCAAATCCTGTAGGATTTTCTCTGGAGTGTGGATTTCAGATTAGGGAGAATTTACATTAAAAAAGGCCTAGACAAGCTCTGAGTTGCACAGTATCCAGACCACACAGAGATGAAGATCTAAAAAACAGGGCTTTTTTTCTAACCTCATTTAGAATACTATCATGCCAGACTCAGGTTTCTCATCTTCTGAAGTCTGTATTTCAGTGGAGATGCATAATCTAGTTAAGACAGAGCTTGTTAATTAATCTGCCATCTTTGCAGAGCTTTTTAATATTAATCACTTGGGAATGTGACATTAGAAATAAGTGTAAATAGAGAAGAAATCTTGCACTGTAACAGTGACCTTTGTTTTTTAGGATTCTTCGTGCCACACTCTATCTGCCAACCTACTATTCCACGACTCCTGTCATAGCCTATTTTTTATTCAATGGGATGCTGTTGATCCTCCAAGGCCTGCATTTATACTGGGGTTACTTAATCTACAAGATTTTGAAAAGGTTCGTTTTCCTAAAGGTAAGAAATTTCGCTTCTTCATAAAGATGTGTGAATTATCAAACAGATGATAATACTTCCAATAGATTAACTTGGAATTTATTAATGTTTTCCTGAACTTTCAAGTCGGTATTTTTTATAGGGATCTGCAAAGTATAGAGATGTTCAAATGTGCTTTGTCCCTTTCATTGTCAGACCTCAAGTCATAGGTCAGAATATCAAAACCTCAACTAGAACCTTTTTTTTGTCTGTATCTGATGTTTTGCACTGATAGTAAATGAGAAATGAGCTCCCCCCAAAACTGAAGCCCAGAGGTGGTGCAGAACTCTTTAGGAATTCCTGTGTTCCAAGTGAAAGCAATCTTTTGTCACTGGACTTTGTAGGAATGTACCAAAACAAGGAGAGGAGAGGTGAGTGATGAGATCTTTGGCTACAAGTTTTCTGCAATAGTTAAAGTTCCTCAGGTTTGTCTAAATATGAAGTCAACTAAATGTGAGCACTGGTTTTGGATTAAGAAAACCATATGAAGCTGAACTGGTATTATATTATGGCACAATGAAATACTGTGCTATTCAGCTGGAGCAGAGAAACAGTGCAAGTCTGGTGCTGCATAATCTGCTTTTACCATGGAGAGAAAACTCATGTAGGAAAAACCTCTAAAGAAAACTGCCATTTATGTCTTGTTTGATTGCCTGAGGTAGTCACATTATTCTTGTGCCATGAAGTGGCAGTGGGGTGCAGTGTAGGTGAAACACTGAGCAAAAAACATTAAAGAGAAGGACTTGGGAGAATGTCTCTAAGATTTGGGATAAGCATTGGCAAGTATCTTTTTCTAGTTAAGATGAAACTTAAATCATGCTGCTGAAAAATGGTATTTCTTTTGAGGCTCAAGAAGCAAAAGTTACTTGAACTGACTCTGTCCTTTTATCTGAAGCACTTAATGCTGTGAAGAATCTGAAGGAAATAGAAATATTCCTGTCTCCTGTATTTAATTGTTGGTTTACTGCTAACAGAAACCATCCTATAATTATTGGATTCCATAAGATCTCATGCAAATAGACAGCTGGGTATCACGGGGAGCCCCAATGTCTGCCCTGGAAGAAAACTGCAGTTCCAAACTCAGCAAACAGCTGCACATAAGGGACAAATCTGTGGAAGGAATGGTTTGGGTCATTCTGCTGCTAAAACAAGCTTCTCTGTTCCCTTAGACACTGAAAAGCTTGTAAATTTTACATGTCATTTACCTCTGTTTGACTAATTACAAAATTATTTCTGGCCTGACTTATGGAGTGTGAAAGGGATTTACTTCTTGTTTTCTTTTGTGATGTTGGCCGTGTCTCTGTGCTGTTCTTGCTCAACCCCTCTGATGAAATGGAGAGACATCCCCCTGCCCTGCAGCAGAGCTCTCCATCCACGCTGCTTGAGGTTCTGAGAGTGCACAGAGGTGGCACAGAGGACATGGCCAGCCCAGCTATATGAGGCCACCCTGCCCTGCTCACGTGCCTTTGTCAGGGGCAGAGATGTTTCATTTCCACATCGGGGCTTTGTCGCGTCCGTCACTGCTAAAAAATGGGAAAGCACCAAGCCTGCATCCCTGCCACGGATTTCTGATTCCTTATACAGCTCTCTGAGAAGAAGGCTTTCCAAATAACATTTTTACAGTGGTAGCAGCAGCAGCCTGAGCCCTTTTCAGTCTGGATGACTTCAGCTGGCTTGCATGTGCAGCCTGTTTTCCATAGCGGTGGCAAACTTGGCTGTGAAAGCAGCCGGTGCCTCCAGAGCTGGAAAGGGAACGTTGACAAGAATGGTGTTGGCAAGGCAGTGTTTTTATACCAACATCTTTGTTAGAGACACACTCCACGCAAATAGCTGCTGCTATTTTAGGGAAATACCAGTAGACCATCATCCTTGTGTCAGAAGGGGTTTGTCTCTCTGCCCGAGGCTCTTAAGTTTTCATTCAGAAAACAGGCAAATTTTGGTGTTTTTCTTGAAGCAACAGTTTTAGCTCCTTCAGATGGAAAAATGAAGTCATGGTGGAACTGGGAATAGAGGCTTATGTTGTTGTTTAACTGAAGGAAGCTCAGAGCAGAGGAGGGTGTAAGGAATTTTTTCAGTGCCCTCTGTGCCTTGAGCCACCCTGGGGTCTTGGGGTCACTGCAGCCTCGAGGGTCGGTTCCTCCATGCAGGAGGAGATGGCTTTTGCTGCTCAGAAGCTCTTCATCTCAGATGTCACCTCCTCTCTGCACCAATGAAGGGCACAGTTATCCTCAGTCCTCTGGGATAGCTCAGCTGACTGATTTGCTTCAGCAAAAAGGAACTTGGACCACAAATCTTGTGGTTTTCCTCCTCCCAAACGCTGCAGCCAGAGATGAATGAAAATGAGGGAAAAGGGAAGAAAGGAGATGATCTTGCTCTGTCCATCTGTGTCCTGTTCCCTCAGTCATGGGGGTCTTTGGTGGCACAGAGCAGCACTGGTGGCCTCCAGGCTCACAGCACTGGTGCCACCTTTCCCTTGGCCCAGTCCTCCAGGAATTCCCCCCTAACAAGGGGGAATTCTGCACCCACAAGCTGAGCTGCACTCAGCTACTTCACACTAAGCGGCTCTTTATTTTCCATGGTGGCAAACTTGAGGGTGCAAGAAAACTAAATTTTTCAAATCAGTTATTCTCACTTCTGGAAAACATAAAATATTCCCTAAATGCCCTTTGCCATATGACATCTGTGAACCTGTGGATGAGTGAGGCATGCAGGAAAATCCCCTCAAGGTCAGACCTGTAGCCAGGTATCAGTTTTGCTCTGAGAGGAAGGAGAATATTGTTCAGAGCAATTTCCTTTCAAGTTGGGTCAGGCAATTGCAACATTTGCTGCCATCTTGATGTCCAAGGCCTTTTTGTTGCTAGGAAACTCCCCGTGTTTCTGTAATATTGTTCAATTACATGGTTAAATTACCCACTTGTATCGAGTTTCAAGCACCACTGAAACATGTCTAGTCATCATGTCTGCACATATGAGAATATTTTAGGAAAATTGAAAAAACATACAGAGGAGTATGTACATGTGCACTGATTTAAACCATCTCGCCAGGAAAATCCCATGGAGATCTAACATTTTATTTCCAAGGTCACAAAGAGGGGGTGAATGACAGCAGCTTATAGCTACGTTATTATGGCAAATTAAGATGTAAAATATATGTTAAACTCATTACACACTGAGTTAAGGTTTTGAGACTTCGGTGCTTTAAGTCTCGAAAAATATGTGTAAGTTGTAGGAAATGGGAATGGTGTCCACATGACTGGGATACCTCAGGGCTGATGCAAAGTCCATCAAAGGAGGGCAGTGACAGGTTCCTAACTGGCTGTGATGTGACCAAGAGGAGTCATTTCTTTCTCCTGTAATGGTTTTGTCACCATCAGAGCACCTTCAAGTAACACAATGAGCTGCTCACTGGTGGTTGCCGTTATTTAGGAGTCATCAGTGTCAGTTTTGTTGGATTCCCTCTGGTTCTTTCCTCTTCCTGAAGCAGAAAAGTCCCTGCACTGCTGTAGAGCAGGACTTTGGACCTGTCACTCTTTAAAACCCTGTGTATCCTCAATATGCCTTTGGCATTTTGTACTTGGTAAGCAGGTTTTTAGAGGCTTTGGTTGGGTGTATGATTTGTTCATTCCTTATTTGGTCCAAATTCCCAAGGAAACAGGGCGAGTTGACTAACAACAGAGTAGAGAAAGCTGAAAACGATAAGAAAATACTATTTTGGGGTTGAAATGAGAGCTGGGAGGTGCTTGTTATGATACTTCTGCTGTTTCCAGGCATCATTATCCCACTGCAACATTTTGTGCTTTTTCCTCTTATGTTTTTTTTTGATCTGTATCCTTTAGAATCAGGCCATGGACCCACAGTGGTTAAAACCTCCTGGTTTAGCTGAATTAAACAAGAGTCACTCATCAGTTCTCTGAGTGCTGTGGCTGTGAACACTCACCTCTCCTGTCACCTCAGCACTGACTCTCTCACTGAACTGTGCAGTAACTTGGGACATTTAATCCTAAACAGAAAGAAATCCTAGTTTTAAAACTACAGAGAGGGGAAAAGATCTTTACTGTAACATGGAATGGCCTTTAAAGAGATTACATTTTAAATCTCTTGTGGCAAAAAAAATTGCATCCTCACGGTGTTGGGCCTGAGCTCTGGGCTGTTGGGGGAGCTCAGACACATCGTGGCACAGCTGGGCCTGACTTCTCCAGCTGATAAATTCAGCCTTAGCTTGAGCTGTGAAGGGTCATCACCAACCACACTGTGTGTCCATACCCCGTGGAGTTACTGGGATGGGAAAATGAAGCATGGAATGAAATGCATGTTCGGTTTTCACATGCACAGCAGTTTATTGGGCTCCTAAAAAGTCAGGCCTTCAACTGATTCCCTTTTTTTCCCTCCTTTTGGAAGCAATAAAAAAAAATAAATCTATTTTAGGACATTTATAATGAGAAAATTAAGTTTAATGAGAATTAGCACATTCAGTGGGAAGTCCTTCAGTTTGGAAAAATGCCATATTACAGGAGTTAAACAGAGGACAGGGTTTATTTCCTATCCTAGAGGCATCTAAGTTTTTTCTTTTACTCACATGCTTTGTTAGGCCTTTGCTGCCCCACGTTCAGGTGATGGTAAAACAGACCAAGAGGTGCACTTGCCTTAATTGCAAGTGGTTGTTTTAAAAGCAGTAATGTATTTTGGAGGATAATGGTCATCTAGTTAGTTACAGTTTCCTGACTGTGGAACTGGGAAGTTGTGGAAAAGTTTTTACTGGAGGTTTTGTGGTTCTAGGCTGGGAAGGGCCAGTGCACACTGATGTCCTGCTTTGGAGTTCATGTTCTGTGAGTGGAGGATTAGCACAAACACAGGACAGGTTGAACTGGATTAGTAGGGGTTGGCCTTTCCCCATTTTAAAGGAAAACGGGTTGTGGAGAAGTTGAATTTGTTGGTTCTCAACAGATAAATATTTCTAGCAGATTTTCTCATTAGGGGAACAAAATAGGACAAATGGAAGCTTTTCCTTCTTACACATGAAAACCAGTCTGTCTGGGAGCCTTCCCAGTTGGTTACAGTTGTTGCCTTTGGAACCTGAGCTTTTCCATGGCCTGGAGAAGGGAGCTGGCCAGGCAGGTCAGCAGCGTGGAGGCTCCTACCCCAGGAAAGGGAAATCACTTCCTGCTTGGACTTTCTTTCATCTGCATATTCCCCATTCTGCTCCAGCAATCCAGTGAAGCCCAAGGCCTGGCTGCATGTCCCACTTCCTGCTGCCAAATTCATCCAAGGGAGGAGGGTGAGAGGCAGAAGGAAGCACAGAAGAGTCTGAGGTTTTCTGGCTGGTGTTTACAGGGATGGGCAAAGAGCAGGGAAGCTGCTGGGAGCCTGGGAGTCCTTCCTGCCCTTCCAGCCTGACCTCAGCAATGGATATGGTCACAGTTGTGCAGCCTATCAGAGTTTGGGAAAGAGGAAGAGCCACCAGTTCTTCTCTCCCTCTCTCTTCTCCTGGCCTTCAACCGGTTTTCCTGGAACTGGGAGTTAAAAGGCAGATTTCTATTTAAATCTTTACATTTTACTCCACGTTCTGAAAGGGGTCAGCAGCTGAGCAGTGACTTCCAAGGAGATTATGTTATATATGCTCAGTGCAAGGTATGTTATACCAAACACTAAAATATACTCATCAGGTTTCAAAACAGCAACAATGTTCTTTGCTGGATTCTTGATTTTTTTTTTAAAATTGTTTTTTATAAACTCTGTTTAGAATGCCCATAATTCCACAACACCTTTCACTTGAATATTGTATAAAAATCAGGCATAGCTTAGAAAATTCAGGTTAAGGGCTGTTATGACCATTGTGGAGGAAAGAACTGATGAGAAATTGGAGAAAATAATTTCTAAGTGTTTGACTGGAATGGGTGGGGGGGGTGAAGGTGTGCTGGGGTGGGAGCACTGGGCCAAAGTACCCTTCCCCAGCCCTGCTGTGCACACACAGGACTGTGCAAGAGCAGCCTCAGCCCTCTGGCCAGAGTCCAACAACCTGGGGTGTGGGTGCTCCCTGTGGCTCCCCCGTGTCCGCCCTGCCATGAACGGGGCTGATGTGCTGCAGCCAAAGTCTGCTCTGCCCAAAGCTGCTGGGTTGAACTGCAGCAGGAGCTGCAGGTGACCAGTGCCTCTAAGAATAGCAAGTCCCAGCTCCATGGAATTCTGAGGCAGGGCACTCCCGTGGTGCTGATCCAGGGCCAGGCTCTCGGCGGGTGGCAATGAGCTCGGCTCCGTGGGGCTGGGGCAGTTTTCACCAGCGATGGATCTGCCCAAACAAGGACCCCCACCCCTCTCCACATGGTCCCTGGCACAAGGCAACTCTGCTTCGAGTGAAATCTAGTTAAATCCTTGCTCTGAATGACTCTTTTGATGTGAAAGTTCCTAATTCGGGTAAAAGACAAATGTTGGTGAAGTTTTTGCTTTAAAATTAATTGCTTTACCTTGCTGTTCACTGACAGATTTTCTGGATTCCCATGTTAACTGCTCGTATCTTTTCATTTTCTAGCAGGATCTTTATGAAATGTTCCATTTCTTGCCAGTTTTATATAGATACACTTATATAAAAACTATATGTATGTAATAGTGTGCACATGCATTTATTTTTTTGAATTGCCAAAAATCAATTCACAGAGCAAACCCTAAGCCTTTACAGAGCTTGTGATGCCTTCATTTACTGTTTTTAATATAGGCTGCAGAGGCTTGAATTGTGACTTTGTTACGAGGTGAATAATTCTTATACTTTCAGAGGGAGTCACTGAACTGCAATCTGCTGAGTTGATTAAAAAAAAAAGATTGGAATAAAGCCAGTTAATGATAGCTTAATATCAAATGAGAAAGAAAGCTGTTCTGAATTGTATTTAAAGAAAATATGTTTCCTAGGAGTGCTCCATAATCCTTATTACATGGCAAGAAAGGAGGAAATCCTTAAAAGGAGCATTCTGTCCTCTGCAACACAATTCTGGTGATGTTTGAGCAGGCACAGGACACTGCAGAGTTCACCCCAGCAGGAACAAAACAGGGCAGCCTGAGCAGGGTCTGTGTGACCAGGCAGGGATGGGTGTGAAGCAGGGGAGGGTGGGATTTGTCTTGTGTAGCTTAGGCTGTGCCTACCTCAGATTCCAGCCTCAAATTCCAGCCTCCCTCTGTAACCAGTCAAGGAATTGTGGTGTCCCCAGTGAGAATTCTGTGTTATTGGGCTCATTAATGAAACCACATCAAACTTTGTTCATTGGGTACTACTTAAAATGTTCTGTGTCCAGCCTGGATATCAGGGTTTTTGGAAAGGCTGTATTTAAATGATTTTAGGTATTGTGATGTGAACATGTATTTAAAAAAAGGAACACGTTACTTGTTAGGTATGTGACTGAAAATTAGATTGATCCTTAAGTATGGGCATAAAATTTAGATACATCACAACAGGAATTCAGTGGTTCCTAAGGATGGAAATAGAGAAATGGCCTCTTGGACAGAAGTGCCTGTTGTTGCCTGGCTGTGTCCTTTGTGGTTTCAGGTTAGTCCAGCAGTGCTGTAAGGCTTCTGTAGGAATGTTCTTTAGCAGCTGTATTTCTTCAAAACATTCATTTTAAGAGCAGTATCAGACCTCACTGAGAACAGCACGAGTGTCTGATCAGCTGTTCTGTAGCCAAAACAGCTTTTATAAGGAGTAAAAGTGCGTGTTCTGATAAAAGTTCATACCACTGAACCCCTTGGCTTCAAGTCCCGTCCTAGGGTAAAAAGAAGTTCACTACAGAGAACAGCATCAAATGCCTGTTATGTTGTTCTTTGTTTCTTTGCCAGCTGTGGATTTAAAACTGGAATAATTCAGAAAGCAGTGGGACATTGTGACTCACTCAGTACCTCCTGGGCTTTGGACATTCTCGTAAAGCCCCGAGTGCCGAGTGCGAGGTTCAGGCACCGAGTTCAGTAACTCAGACTCTGAAACCACAGAGACCCTGATCAGCTGTAAACAATGATTTAGTTCTTCTCAACTGGCATTAGAGCTCCAGTTCCAGGTGTGCTGTGCTGAGTGACAACACCAGGGAGGTTTTCTGGAGGTGAAATTTATTCCTTCAGTCAAAATCGGGGACGTGTTCTGGTAGTAACATCTAGTTTTGTAAGACTGTTCTTTTCCATAATTGTGGAACTAGTGTAGCTTTTCTTTTAATTTTTCATGCATCATCTTTGAGTTCCCTCTGAAAACTGCCAGTGGAAAGCCTGGGGAATAACTATTACGTAGAAGAGAAATATTAAATAAGAGGAGTCTTTGCCACAAGATGTCCACTACAATTAATGTAGAAACTCTGCATCTTCATTTAAAAGCTGCAGAAAGCAGAGTCCAAATGTGCATCTTCTGTGGAAGATGAATGTTATTTATGTTGCCTGGTGTGTGTATAAGTTGAAAAGGGAAATTTATTTCCCAATAAAATCTTCCAGGCTGGAAATACAGAACAGTTTGCTTGAATCCAAATGTATATTGCTTAGTCTCCACAGGAAAGTAAAGACTTATTAAGTCATATGTCAGCTGAGTTGAATTATTGATGTTGAATTCAACATGTTGAACTCAGAGATTCATCAACTTTATAGTATTATTTGTTGGAAAAGTACCCCCTTCTATCTCTTTGGACTGACTTTTTATTATCTCTCTTATTTATTATCTCTTTTATTTGAGGCAGTGGTTGCTGACCTGACTAATAGCTTTCATCTTTGTACTTCAAGTTGTTTCCATATGTGCAGGTGCTGTGGAATTTATTGTCTTTACATTGAAAAACCAAGATCTAGTCAGTGCGTTTGTAGATGTTTAAATGAAAATATGCTTAAGGTAGAATTAGGGTACAAGATTTAGGACATGCTGATTTTAATAGAAAAACGTTTAAGAGTCAGGAAATTCCAACTTAAGGTTAAAGTATTTGAAAATCAAAAAAATCTAAATTTCACCAAATCAGAAAACACACATAATTCTGGAATCAGCTGTGAATTCTTTTTATACATCTATACGTGGTAGGAGAAATCCAGGTAAATGTATGGGTGTAAATTTTGCTTAACCCAAAAGATTTATTGTTTTTAGTCTTGTCCAGTCAGGGGCAAAATTGAAATCTTCTTATGCTGCTGAGAAACCTGAAGTCAGTGTTGATCCCCCCAGGTGAGTTAGGTCTGGAACATCTCCCAGCCCCCCTTTGGACACGATAAGAATCACCTTCCAATCACAGTTGGGTTGGAAGGGACCTTAAAGCCCATCTCATCCCAACCATGGGCAGGGACACCTTCCACTAGCCCAGGTTGCTCCAAGCCCCATCCAGCCTGGCCTTGGACACTTCCAGGGATCCAGGGCCAGCCACAACTTCTCTGGGCAACCTGTGCCAGGGCCTTACCACCTTCACAGGGAAGAATTCCTTCCCAGTATCCCGTCTAACCCTGCCCTTTGGCAGTTTGAAGCCATTTCCCCTTGTCCTGTCCCTCCATCCCTTGTCCAAAGTCCCTCTCCAGCTCTCTTGGAGCCCCTTTAGGCACTGGAAGGGGTGGTTAGGTGTCCCTGGAGCCTTCTCTTCTCCAGATTTTACACCCCCAGCTCTCTCAGCCTCTCTCCATAGTTGTGCCATGAGGAGGAGCTCGAACAGTCCCAGGCTGATTTTCCCTCCTCCTGCCCGTGGTCAGGCACAGCGACCCATCCCCTCCCACCCCACTGGTCCCCTGGAAAAGCAAAGGAACATCCCCCCTCACTGTGCCCCCAAACCCCCACCAGGAACTGGGGGAGCAGGCACTGCACTATTGCCTTCCTAATGCCCCCTGCAGCACTGCAGCCTCTGGGAAAGCGTGTACCTTCCTCAGGGAGAGCCAGGGAGGAGCTGCACTGGAAGCTGCTTCATGACAAAGATGTTGTAGTGGCTGAACTTCACTGCAGAAGCACCTTCTGCCCAGGTCTCTCTCAGCCAGGTTCTCCTCTCTCTCTGGGCTGCCTCAGTGCCTGTTTCTGGTTTGGGCTGTGTCATTACAGCAACAGCTTCACATTTGGAGACCCCCAATTGCCAATCTGCAGTACAGCCACACAGACCCCACTGTCCGTTTGCCAGCAAGTGCCCTTCCCTTTCTGAGAAAGCAGGAGGCACATTCCTGAGGCTTCCTCACTGTTGAATCAATCCATGTTGCTACAGTAGATTGTTTTCCTTTTTTTACACTGCTTGGCTCTGCCTTTCTCTCTGTTCTTACACCTCCCACTGAACGGCCGTGTGGCAACTCTGGAGCTCTGGAGCTGTGGCCACACTGTGACCTCAGCACGTACTGGACAAAGATTCCATGTGCCCAGAGAAGGGAGGTGTCTGTCCAGCCCCCCTTCTCCACCAGTGAGGTTCCAGAGGTGTCCCCAGCCCCCAGGGCAGGAAACCCACCCTTCCATCTGTCCTTCTTCTGGTGTTCTCCTCAGCTGCAGCAGAGAGTGCAGGGCCAAGGGCTTCTCAGGAGAGAAGTGATCTCTGAGTGCTTTATGGAGAGACAGACTTGTACAACCAGGAGTAAATTCCCTGTTAGTTTAGATGGGGATTTGACCAGTATTTTTCTGCTTACAAGGGGCTGGGAGGTGGCCTGTGGAGTTGGCTCATCCCACGACTTCAAGAAGTTGATGGTGAAATCTCTTGGAAGGTCCTTTGCTGGTCATATCATGCTAATGACTTCAATGATACATGTTCTAACAGCAGTGAAATGCAAGAAGCCAAAACTACCTTAACAAACACGGTTCATTTAACTAAAAGAGGCAGACTGAGCAGCAGGTGGAAGGGTTAAACAAAAGGAAAAAAGATTATAAAAGTTTGCGGCTTTGGCTTCACTACAAATGGCCCTCTTGCAGCCTTTATAGCATTAGTGTTGCTTCTCATAAAGCTTGAAACCATTCATCCATTTAGAAAGATTAAATTGGTCAGTCATCCAGAACAGAAAATGTACACATCCATTTTGTCTGTTACCCTAAACCAGCTGAAGTATAATAAATGCACTTGATGCCATTAAACTAAAGCAATTGAGTATTAATGATGCCTCAGCTGGGGAATTTACAGTTTGCCTGTGTTCCTGATGGTACATTCATCTGCTGCTGCTCAGGGACAGTCAGAGCAGAGCCTTTGAGTTGGAAAACACAACTGTAATATATGATGTGAGGGACTCAGAGGAAACATCTTGGTACTAAGGCAGAGAAAATCCTAGAAATGTTACAATTTTTGTTATTCTTAGAAGATCGCCGTTAAAAAGCACAAACTTCACTTAGGATATCTTAATATATTTATGATGGTCTGTTAAACAGTTTGCAAAGACAGGTTTGTCTGGATTTCCAGTTGCAGATGAAGCTATTGCTATTTAAAGGCCTGTCACTTAAACAAGCCAGACAAAAACAGGCAGACTCTCCTAAAGCAGGAGTTTGTAGAGGCACTTGGTCAGGAAACAAGTTTATTATTAAAAATATATGAAAAATTAGATTTAATTTATCAGCATTTTTTTCTTGATTAGAGTCAAGATTTCAGAAGTAGCATCAAGAAAATCGATGGTTGCTTCAGAATACAAGGAAATTTAATTCCTGTTGCTTTGAAACCTGTAAGACATTCCCTCAAACGCAGGGATTTCCAGTGGGTTGGAAAAAACATGACATGTTTTTTAATTACTACATAAAGTGCCCTTAATCAGAGCATCCAGCTTGACACCATCAGAACTGGGAAGTAAACTCTATCCAAGTTTCCAGTTCCATGCTGGAAATGCCAGCTCATTCCTGCAGGAAACAGGAATCAGTATCCCATATTGGCTATCACTCAAAGCAGAGCAGATTGCCAGCTGTTCTTAAGCACAGGCTCGAGCAGCAGCAACTTCTGTGGAGCACAAGGAGGGGCTCCAAATGCAATATGCACTCCCAAACTTCCCTGACTATTCCCATCAAGCCCCAAAGTGCTGCTCCCTGTCCCTGCAGCCTCAGGGAGATGAGGGCACTTCCAGGGAGTCCAGAGGGTTCAACATCAGACACTGTGCTTAGGATCTGTTTTTGTTTGTTTGTTTGTTTTAATTTTTGTTCTGAAACATTTCTGGTGGCAAAAAAAGCAACAATCCTCCCCCCTCCCCCTCAGCATTTGTGTTTTACTGCAAATACAAACGGCAACACTACCAGGAGGGAGCGAGGTGATCTGAAAGAGCCAGAACCTCATAAATTGTTTGTGTGGGAAAGCCTGCCTTGCCTTTTCTCTAACTGATGGCATGCCAAGTTTATTTTACAGTATTTACAGTAAGATTTGTTTGTTTTGATACCCTTTGTATGTTGTTAGGGAAAAGGCAGAAGAAAATCTCCAGGAAGTTTATAGTTTGTGATGAGACAGAGCTCGGGCTTTAGATTTGCTTTCTAGCCCTGTACCTTTTACTGGGAGTGTAATATAGGAGGGGATATGAGATTGCAATTGGATGAGTTATTACTGAGCTGTTATTTATTTTCTCTGTATGAGTTTGGTGCTTAGGAAAGACCTCAGCCCAGCACGCTGAGGAAGTGGAATTGTTGGTTCACTCCGAGAGCAGATGCAGGATGGGCAGGAACAGCCCTGGTTTCTCCTTCCTGCGTCACAGTGCTCCAGGAGCAGGGACAACAGGCAGACTCTGCCTGTCTAGTTGAGGTCCAGACAGATGACATGAGCACAAAATGATCTATTATAGGGTGGTCCCAGTGTGGCTGTGGGTTGTCTGTGCAAGGACTGACATTCCTGCCAGCTCCAGCACACGTGCTCTGTGAGGAGAAGCCCCAGGTCTCCCTCAGGACAAGCACCCTGTGGTACAAAAAGACATAAAAAGTGGTGCCTGAGAACATTTAGGAAGTAGGATGTGTTTTCTTGATGTGCGTCTTTAACTAGAGCATCTCGCCCTGAGTCTGCAGAGAAGGTCATCCATTGGCATGGAAAGTCTTCCAGCTTGTTGTACTGAAAGGGAAATAGAGGTGTTGAGTTCAATGCTGAAGCCTTAATTGTTTGAACCAAACTTCTGAACACGTTGTAGGGCCTTGGGTTATGGCAGGAGCAGAGAAATTGGAGACTAATGGTGTATTTTATGTGCTGTGACAAACAGAGGTGTCACCTCTCCCTGACCTTTGCTGTGAAACTGGGGAGACACAAGGACTTTTCTCTGTAGTGGGAATGTTCCATTTCCATGCTTGACTCCCTGGGATGAAGCCTGATTGCCAAATGTTAGGAGCTTTTCCTACGGAGCTGGGGAGGGATTTTCCCAAGGGCAGACTCCCTTTCATCCCCATTCTCCTGCCTGGCAGTTCCCTCAGGGATGGTATTCCAAAGATGTACACAACATGGCCTTCCCTTTGCCAGTGTTGATGTGCTGTGTACACCATGAGAGGGAAAGGGTATTTTGGGGTCAGCAAGTGTCTTGGAGCAAAGCTGGTGCCAGGAGATGCTGGCACAGCTCAGCACTGTTTGGTTTACACCTGTCAGGAGCAGGCAGCCTCTCAGCTCCTGTGTTTGGGTGAGTGTATTCATCATATTTAGCTTTTAAACAATATTCTTTTCATCTTCCCTGCACTTCACAGTTGTTAATTAATCTCACAGCACCCAGGGATTAATAGAAACACTTTACAGGGAGAAGCAGAAATGAGAAGAGTTCAAGGTCATGGAGGCAGTTTTGTCAAAGGAACATCAGGTTTTGCAAGATTAAAGTGTTCTTAACTGGTCTCTCCTTGGATGTCAGCCTCCATTTTGGGAGCAGGGGGGAAGTTTTGATATTTAATGTATTTAGAGCTCCCCTTTCATTTGTTCACTTTAGCACATATTTTTTCTGAGGTAAATGTTGAACAGCTTTGTCTCCAGAGGATGATGCTGAATTTCCAAGAAGTGGAATGTCTCATGTTCTAGACTTTTCATGCACCAACTTTTCCTTCTGCAATTACAAATGGGGGTGCCTGAGTAATTAGATTAATTGGTTATTTTTTTAAAGACATTACAAAGATCCATATACCCAGTTCACTTTAATAATAAACTTGTCTGGAAGCCTTTTTGAAGGGTCTGCACTGACAACAGCACACCAGTAACTTACCTGACAGTAACACTGCAAAACAGAACCTGCTCACAGTGCTTTCTTCTCCCTAGGACTTGAAAGATGATCGGAGTGATGAAGAGGAGGAAGATTCTGTCACAGATACTGAGGAGGAGTCCACAAAGAATGGCAGCAAGAGCAGCAGTGGGTCAAGCAAACACCTCCTCAGTGGCAGTCACCACTAGCCCTGTCCTGCCCCACCTCCTGCAGTGATTTCTGCTCTGGTTTCAGCCCAACCTACAGGATAGAATTTGAGTCAAAAGGCTTGTGAGAGACTGTGATTGATTTATTGTTGGCTACTGGACCTGGAAAAAAGCCCAGTTTAGAGGGAAGGGAGAAATTGCATCAAATCACAAAATGTGTTAATGACCCACTTTCTGAATCGTTGGGAAGTGTGTGGGAAGAGGTTTGGACACTGACAGTGCTCCACTAGGGCAGAGCTCAGGGGAGTCAAATAATTCAGTGTCTCACTGGTTTTCAATGTGATATATTCCATCACACAGTTTAAGTCACAGATGTTTTGGGGTAGGTAACTTAGTGTTAACTCCTTTAGGAACCAGAATTACTCAACGTGGGAAAAATCTGACAGTGGTCTGCAGGGACTGGCACTTCAGTCTTTGCTCTTCAGTTGAAACCCTCATCAAAAATGATATTTTTTTAAGTTAGATTTCATTTCCTGGAGGCTGGAGGAAGCAAACATGGAGGAATTCAAATGACTTGCCTGTGAAGAGTTGGCTTCAGTGCAGAAATACAGTCCTTCTCTGAAATGTGCTGGATGATAGATAGGTCAAATATTGTGTTCTAAAATTTACCTGTCAAGGAAACCACTGTTAAAAGAGCAAAACTCAACCCTGACTCTCCACTGAGCTCCAGGTTTCCCAAATGTCTTTCAGTCCTTTTGGCCCAGTGTTAGAACAGAAGGGGCAGTGGGGAGAGAAGAGAGTGAATGGAAATTGGATCTTTTCACAGATCCTTGTGCACTTACTTGTATTCAAAACACCCCCTGTTCCTGACGCATCTTCAGCCCAGAGGGTTAAAAACAAATCTCATCCAGTCCCTTCTTGTGAGCTCCTTGGATATTGTGTTCTCTGGAGCAAGTGCTAAGTTCTGATTTGAGGTTGTGGAGTGTTCACTGCAGGTGTCCAGGCTTTGGGGACTGGCATGGAATGTCACCCTGTCAGTGCTGTGGGTTCATCTGGTACCAGGATCTGTATTTCCATCTCTGCTCTGTTGTAAAATGGGGAATCACATAAGTTAGACCCAAACTTAGTGTGACTTTGGCCACATACCATTGTTTATCTGTAAGCAGTGGAGGAACAGCGGATGTTTGATCAGTTCCCCAAAGTGCCTCTATCCTAAATTTGCCCCTCTTTTCTAACCCCAGTGTGGAGTGCAGCAGCATTTTCAGTCCCTGGGCTTTCCAGGGAGAGCCTGGGCCTTGTAAACAGGGTGGTGCCAGTCTCACTTCCAGCTGCATGAGCTCACAAGGCCATAAATGATTGGTGTCATAAGTTTTAGAGGCCCTGCATGTGATTCTACAGTAGCTGAGATCATCTGGGGAGCTAAATCCAGTAGCCTGATGGAGGCCAGGGGAGCAGGGCTAGAACAGCCCTGGAGCAGAGCACTTGGTTTGGGAAGGCTCCGCTTCCCTTGGGCTGCTCGGGCAGGAATTGGTGACCTACAGGAAGTGTGACATGACTGACTTGTTTTCCCAAGATTTCCTTGGCAAGGGGGATGTAATTCAGTGACTGAAGCATTTGAAAGAAGGGGAAATGTTTGGGATCTCAGATATGAAGAGAGGAGTGTTTTCTGTGCAGGTACAAGAAGCTGCAGAAGTGCTTTGTTACAGGGGCTTCGTTTTTCGCAGTGTTTGATTTTTTACTTGCATTTTGGAGCAGGTAATACCCCAAATGTGCCTGTTTTACCACACAGAGAATTCCACTGAGGAAGGAGCATGGCCTACAGCTTCTGAGGAGGATGGGAGATGTGTGCTGGTGGAATGGGACCATCTAAAGCAACTGCTGAGTTTGGCAGGGGCACGGTTGCATTTCAGGGCCTGTTTATTGCCTACATTGAAAAACACTGGCCTTTCCTAACAAAATGTGGAAATCCAGCATCTTGGAGGCTTTACACTCCCTTGGAGAGACAACTGTGCTTTCTTTGAGATGTAAAGGAGTTTTGGGAGGTGGCCAGGGTATTATCATTTAATTTTGGTGCCAGAAGCTTTCCTCCTATGACTAGGAAAGGAATTCAGGAAAGGAAACACAAGGAATGATGTTGTCACAGGAATGAGCCTCTGAACAACTACTGATTTTTAAACTGGAATTTATAGTCTCCTTGAGGCCAAACCTTGCCCTTTCTGCTCAGGACAAGCCTCCCACTGAAGCCAATTAACTCAATTGGAGTCTTGCCTAGGAGAAATTTTGGATTTCAGTTATCCAGCCTAATTGCCAGAGCCGTTGTTCTAAGTCAGTGTGAAATGGGGGTCTTTGAGGAAGAGCAGAAGGTAGATAAATACACTCAAATGTAAAGCACTGAGGCAAATTTTGGGTGAGTACAGAAGAATATGGAAGAAAACAACATCCTGAGGGTGAAGATTGTCTGGGCACAGTAAACAACCAAATAACTCCATCATGTGGCAGTGAGGGGTGTTGAAGGGAGGCCGTGAGGGCCCTGCCCAGGGGTTGCTGCCATGGCACACACAGGGATTAGACCTAAACATCCTGGATGTAAAGCTCTAGGAACTGGGAATAAATACCCCCAGCACAGGAAGAAGTGGGAATGGATTGTGACAGTGAGACTGGATGTATCTCCCCTGTCAACATCAGATTGGTCATTCCTGAAGTTATGGGAGCTTCATTTTCTACTTTTTACTGATAGAAACCCAGAAACAAGAAGCTGAGCTCACGGGGACACAGTTCCTGCCAAAGAAATTCATGTCATGGTGCTTCAAGATTTTCAGTCTATTCAATGCAATGCAGTGAAAACTCAGCCTTAACATTTTTATAATCTTGGTGTGAAAAGAGTCTCCAAATGCAGGTGCAGAAAAGCTGTAGGTGTGGCTGGGAGCACAGGCTCTGACATGTTATTGTCACCATTTCACAAAGGGTGTCCTGGTTCAATGAGGTGACACAGTGCTTCTGGCTTTGCTGTGTCAGTCTGACTGTGCCAAAATATTTCTGATAGTGATAGACTGAAAATCAAATCTTAGCCCATCAGACTCAGGGGAAACTCTTCTGTTCCATTTAATTTCTCTGTCTTTAGTTCAGGTATTCCTGTCCACGTGTACTATGCTGCCTCTGTACTTATTTCATACTTAGATTTACCAGCTTGCTCTGGATTTTATTTACAGATCTCCTTTGCTCCACAGAACTCATTTTCTCAATTCATATTATTTGGTATAATTATCTTTTTTTGTTGTTCTTAACACCACTGACTTTGCCTGGTCAGTTGTGATACACATTACAAATAAATATTTTTTGAAAACAGGTGAGGATTTCCTTGTTTTCCCTGTCCATTCCCTCCCAGCTTTCCAATGAGAGCCCATTCAGGAATGAATTCCTTACTCTTCCAAGTTTTTCCCTTTGCCTGGAAAAGGCTGGAGGACCCACAATCGTCATAAGAGGTAACAGCCATGGCTGTAAATGAGCTTGTGTTTTCTTGAACAAGTAATGAACAGAGAGGAAGGAAAATTAATGGGGGCCTCATCCATCACTTGTATTATTCGAGATGTATGCTTTGATTAAAGTACTTGACAGTGGTCCTATGTACACCAGGAACTACTCCCTCTGGAATGTTGCATGAGGTTGTATCTCTATTCAGCTGAGTTTTGAGGTGGGATTATCAGTGGCTCATCATAAGAACACTTGAGGCAGCTCAGACATGGATCTTCAGCTGGCAAAAGCAGGAAAGCTCTATGGAAAACAAGCTGTGCAGATTTGTATCAGCTGAAAAGCTGTTCCATATTTCTTCTTTCCATTTGTGCCTCCCCGGTTGGGAGGATCGCAGAGGTTCTGACTTGCTGTCTCCTCCCATGGGCAAACAAACATAAGGGAAGGTGTTCCAGCCCAAATAATGAACTGTAGCAGAATGCTTTGGTTTTATTAGCTGAATTCTTTCTTTCTTTTTTTTTTTTTTTTTAAGCTTATGAGTAAGAATAAAGTAGATGGAAAGCAAATCGAGCAGGGCTGTGTGAGTTTTGGCTACAAGCAACTTGCAAACTGTGAAGAATAAAAAAAGAAGTTGCTGATTTAGGAAGAAAAACACCATCTCCACAGGCACTTCCCCCAGCTGTGGGATTGAAGAGCAGCACATCCCCAGCGGGCAGGGATGACATTCCATGCTGAGCACACGGACACGGCCCAGCAGGGAGAACTCCAGAGCAGCACATGAGCCAGGAATGTACCTGTGAGCTGATTCCATCAGTCATGTTCAAAATCACTGGAAATGCCTCTTCCCTGCCAGTTTGATGGGGTCCCTCCAGCTCTGTGTCTCTGTGGAGTTTGAGCTTTGGCTGCCCAATGGACCTTGAGGAGGACAAACACCTCTGAGCTGTTGGAGGTCACACAGGACATCTGTATTCCCGCTGAGAATGGCATTTCTGCTGAGGAACTGTATGGAATCTACCTGAAGGCCATCAGGGACAGCAGGGTGGCCCTCGAGGGGCCAGCATTGCAGGGAAGAGGTGAAGCCCTGCCATCAATCCCTTGTCAAGGACTGGGATTCCCAGTCAAGGAAAGGGAGGTGATCACAGCACTGTGAACTTCACCCAAAGAGCTTCAACTGGGGCTCTGAGAGTTTATTTGGCTGAAAGAACCCCCTGTGGGACTACCTGAAATTACTGCCTTAACAGAAGACAAGGCTGAAAGCACCACTCTGAGCTTCAACAGAGGACTCTGCAAACACAAAGTCATAACAACCCACGTAGGATAATGTTGTTGATGTTCCAATAGTCCTAAGATTTATGAAAATAGCTTCTATTTACTCAGCTGGAGAGAGCCCTGTTCTCCTGAGTTTTGTTACCCCATAAAGCATTCAGAGGAGACCCCATAATCATTTCAAAGTCAGAAACATTAAGTGGAATAACAAGTATAAACCCTCTCCACAGTGACTTTGAAGTGCAAGAAGCATGGCCTTGTAGCCTGGAATATTATGGAATATTACTCTGCTTGGAGCCGGGTGGGAAGAAACAGCTCCCAGGCAGTTGTTTCAGGTGGTGAAAAGTCCGTAGTTTTCCTCCCACGGAAGAAGTTGGTCTAAAAGAAGTTAAAGTTGAGCAGTAAAATAGGTGATTAAATTCTCACTGAAATTCACAGGAGCTTTTCCCATGATACTGATGAGACTTGGATCCAGACCTCCTGTGACCAGGTACAATGATAAGGACAGCAGGGCACAGCCCCAGTGCTTCGCCTTCCTGTAGCCCAGGGCAGAATCCTCTCTGGAAAATGAGATCTTCTGTCTGCAGGACACTCACCTTCACCTCTTCCCAAACTGGGCATGTATCCTTTGAAAGACATTCCTGGGAAAGCAGTCCTCCCTTTTTCAAGGCAGAAATCTCTCTTCCAGCAGAGAACTCTGCCTCCAGGACATCTCCTTTCCCTGAGCACTGGCCCATTCGGGTTGAGCCCAAACAATGAGTTCCCAGAACAGGAGGGAAGTCAGGAGGATCTGGGAGAGGCTCCTTTAGAAAGATCCCAGTATGTGAGTGAGGGGACAGGGAGGGCCTCACTGGGGCTGGGCCAGGAGCCCAGTGGAGTCCAGTGGAGCCCAGCAGACCTGCAGCTGTGGCAACAACCCCACGGGTCACCTCCAGTTGCTGGGGGAGCCTGACTCCCCCTTGGACCTCAGCATTGGTTTTGTGCTTTTCCTGGCTGACTGAGAATCCCAGGAGTCCTAGAAGGGCTCCTGGAAGATTTGTGTGTTTGCTTTCTACAACCAAGAGCAGAAGAAAGCTGCTAAAAGGCCTTCCTAGTGCACCTCTGGGTAAGTGTCTGGGTTGTGTTGTGGGCTGTGTACGGTGCAGGAGATCTCCTGGTATTTCAGAACAAGAATCTATAGGAAGCAGGAGCTAAATCTTATCAGGTTGTGCTAAGTCTTATCAGGCCTTGCAAATCCTACCTAGTTCCTTTGCTGTTTTAGAGGAGGAATTATTCAGCAACCAAAGAATGTTGGTTTTTTCCCTATTGCAAGGGGCAGTGAGGTCAGGTAGTGGTTGTGTTTGGAGCTTTTTTTGAACCCTTTGGATCCTGCAAGGATGGCACTTGAGCAGAGCAGAGGACACTGTAGCAGGAGCCCCTTTGGCCTGAAGCGAGGGCTGTTCTATACCCACACAATTCTGCAGGGCATGCACAGCATTTAGAGAACCTGGGAATTGCTTCCCGCCCGTTCTGGCTGCCCTGGGAGAGCCCAGCGCTGCCGGGCTGTACCTGCTCTTCGTGGAACATCCCAATCCCTACCTGTGCCATCACCCGCGGGGGTGACCTGGTCATTGCTGCGAGGCCCCACGAGGTGGCAATAGCAGGACACGGCTCCCGTCGGGACACGGCTCCGGGTAGCGCTGCTGTCCGTCCTTTTGCCCCTGGAAACAGAGATTCGATTGAATCACAGAATCATAGAAGCAGCCAGGTTGGAAGGGACCTCTGAGATCATCAAGTCCAACCCTTGATCCAAGCCCACCGTGGTTCCCAGACCATGGCACTGATGCCACGTCCAACCTCATCTTAAAAACCTCCAGTGACGGAGAATCCACCACTTCCCTGGGCAGCCCATTCCAATGCCTGATTACTCTCTCTGGAAAGAATTTCTTCTTAATATCTAACCTAAACATCCCCTGGCAGAAAATATCGGGGTGCAAAATTCTTGCAGTTGGTAATTTCCACTTGGTCGATCTCTGTGAAACAAGTGCCTGGTGTGTCACTGGTAAAAGAGCACTTACAAATTTTGCTGAGAGTGTTTGGTACCAATTCCAGTCCCGGGGTTTGCTTCCAGTCCAGAGGACCCCAAGGGTTGTATCTACCTGGGTGTCACCAGTGCCCCTTTTCCCAGAGGTGCAGCACTCTCCTACTGACTCCCTTGGAGCTGTACCTGGCATATCTGGGATAGGGCTGGGAAGAAAGGATGTTAAATCTGCTCTGATGCTGCTTTACTGCTTGTATTTTTTCATATTATCTCTTTAAAGATATTTACCAAGCCACAGAATCTGTGGCTGGTGGTAAGTGAAGCCCTGTTCTCAACCAGATCCTTAATGTCTGTAATGCAAATAGGGATGATAAATCTCAGGATAATGAGTGTTACACTGCCATTCCAATGGTGCTGTCCCACCTCAGGAACAGACTCTCCACCCCAAACATATGAGGTGCTCTGTGTTTTGCACCACTGCCAAACAACAAAGCAAAGCTCTGAGGGTGGAAGGGTTTGGGCCAGGTCCAGCATGTGCATGTGCTAAGGGGGGAGCAGTGGGACATCACCTCCCAAACTCAAAATGTGCCCTAAAACACCTCCAAAACCCAGTGCACTGTCAGGAGGCACCACTGAGAAGTGCTCCCTGTAGAAAGCTGTTCCCAAACTTCTTCAATGCCCACAAGCAGTGGTCTCTGCAGGCCCAGGCTGAGCACCCATTAAACAGTGTTAAATGCTGGACAAACTGGGGTTTTTATAAATGCAGAGCAGAGACAAAGCAATTAAGACCAAAATCTATGAGTTCTGAGGGTTTTCCCCAGGGATGTCTCGGGGTCTGGGGGGGCACAGTGCATATTCCTTTCTTTACAGTTGCTATGGCTGGTTTCTGCCAGGAGAAAATTTAGAGCTTGGGCTTGGGGTCCACGAAAGCTGTGACCCTGGTGTGTTCCCAGCTGTGCTGAGCCCTGGCTGCAATGGCCCCCTGACCAAGCACACACAGCCTGCACACTCCACACTCCCCGGGAGCATCAGCAGGGAAAAGGGATCCTTTGGTCTAAACAAGTTCCTTTAATCCCGTTTGGCACAGCCCTCGTAGTCAGGCTGTGCAGAGAGCTGGGAACTGCTTTGTTTTGATAGCAGGATGAAAAATTTCCATGGGCTTTGTCCATGGCTGTGGATGGACAGGAGGTGCTCGGACGCTGTGGAATGTGGGTGGCAGCCTCTGTGGTTCCCATCTGAGCCCAGCTCTCCCCCAGGATTCCTGTTCAGAGCCAGGAGACAGCTGGATTTGACTTGCTGCTTGAAGCTTCAAGGTTGCCTGCCTGGCACTCTCCGTGAGGGGTTTCCATGGGCTGTGCCCAGCTGTGGGTGCAGTTCCCTCCATCCCAGCTCACAGATGGTGCCAATGGGAATCCTCACTGCCAGCAGGTGCTCTGAAAACACCTCCCCTCCTTTCCTGCTTGTGTCCAGCCCAGGAATCCCGACAGCCGGCACTGGAACAGTGCTGGAGTGATGCTGATGTTTTGCTGTTCTGAACAAACACTTGTGACTGAGCCAAAGTGAGCTGCCAGCTCTGCTGGGAGAGAGGATCCAGCATCAGAGGAGCATCTCCATTCTGCTCCTGGGTCACTGGCAAAAAATGACAATATTGGCCCCCAATGGGCTGGGGTGAGGTATTGGTGGCTGTTGCTGATTAGGAGCAGGATGTGTGTCAGACTTGAGGAGTGTTGCTCCCTCCAGACCTGGCACTGTCCTTACCCTGTGACTCCAGGCAGGCTGTGCTGACGTGGGCAGTTGGGTTTCCTCGCTGGAGGAAAAGGCAGCCCTTGCTGTCCCTTAGGACAGTGTGACAGGCACAACCCCTGTCAAGGTGCACAGCACTGCAAGTGTGGCCCTGCAGTGGTCACAGCACATCCTGCCTGCCCTGCTCCCCTGTGCCCTGAGAACAAACACGCTTTTGCTGCTTCAGGGCAGCTCAAGAGCCCAAAATATGGGGCTGTTTCCCCAGACAGGTGCTCCAAGTGACCCCTAGGCCACACAACTAACATTCATGGGCTATATCAGTTGACCAAGGCTAGGTTGGATGGGGCCTTGAGCTCCCTGGTGTCCCTGCTTGCAGTGGGGGTGTTGGACCCAGATGATCTTCAAGGTCCTTTCCAACCCAAACCGGTCTAGGATTCTATGATCCTACAACCAGACATCCCAGTTTGTATCTCCAGGCTGTGGAGCTCATAGTAAAGTCTGTGGGACAGCATGTGCTGGAGGCTGAGTGCCCTCCCTGCTGGGAGGGTTTGTCCTCCTGGGACAGCATTGGGAATTTCCTGACTCACCTGGGGGTGATGGGAAGGGATTGTAAAGACCAACTGGTCCAGAAGGGAAGAACTGCAGAGCAGCCAGGAATGGGGACGGGGAATGCAAATTTAAATTTCTAAAACTTTCATTAAATTTTTTAAATTTAAAAATTAAATCTTTAAAAGCAGTCAGAGGTTTTGTGCTGTGAACTCTGCACTGCCCCTGTCAATGGCATTACAGTAAACTTCTGCACAGCTCTGCCTCCAAACTGGGAGCAATGAGGAAAATCATCACAAACCTGAGCAAAGGACTGGTTCTGTGGGGAAGAGTAACTCTGAATATTGCTGGTCCTGTAACTGCTCATGGATAAAAGGTGGAGGTTTCTGATTGCTGAATTGCTGTGAAAGTTCAAATGGTTTGACAAAGCTTTGAGGGCAGCTTGGGAGCATCTTGAATATGAGACAAAAGAAGGGTTAGTCAGAGCCCCAGTGACCTGAGCACACAGGCTTGGGGCTGTTTCACTTCCACAAGGGGAAAAAGGTGTTTTACAGACCCAGACCCCAGCTGGGGGCCAGAGGGGCTTGGCCTTGGGACACAGGCCTTTCCCAGCTCTGTGCCACCATCCAGCAGTGCCTGTGCCTGGGGCACAGCCCTTCCCACCTTGGCCTGGCCCCTCCACAGTGCCTGGCTGTGGTCCCCCATCTCCGGGGATGGGAAGGGGCCTTCCTGGCTGGAGCAGAGCCGGCTCCCGTGCCGTGACCCACCTCGGAGCCCCCGCCTGCTGCGGGCCCCTGACCCCGGCAATCCCCGCTCATGGGGATATCGAGTGTTCTGTTTGTTTTGCAAGCGTAATTGGCCAAGACGCTGTGAAGGGAGGAGAGAGTGCTCCAGGGAGAGGTGTTAAAGAAATAGGAAAACATTATTAAGAGTGTTTTAAGTCAGCAGTTCCCCTTATTAGTGCTTTCATGGGGGAAAGGAGCCACTTTAGGTCTGTGCAGTTGCGTTGGGCCACCGGGTCCAGGCTCTAGTAGCCATCCTTGCAGGTTGATGACCTGCCTTGTGCTTCCCCTTAGCATCACCTCTGTCCCTCTTCCAAGCCATGCACCACCTTCCTGCCTTACAAATCTCCCCCTGTGGCTCCCTGTGCCCTGCTGCAAGGAATACTCAGAGAAGGAGGAGCCTTATATGGAATATGTGGTTTTGGGGATGATCCTTGTCCAAGGCAGGTGTTGGATAAAAAGAGAGATGACTGAGAGGAGATGGGGAACACCAGACGAGGGATATGGCCAGATGAGGAACAGTGCAGGGACAGAGGGAGGTGGTGCCTGCGTGAGGGGCTTTGCTGGTGTCAGCTCCAAGCATTCAGAACTTCTGCCTCCAAAAAAAAAATTAATGAACAGCAAAAATTTTTGAGAAAGGATTATTTTAAACAATCCCATGGTTGAGAATTTCTTAATTTGCTCCTGGGCAATAAACCTCCAGGCTTCTCACAGCTCACATTTCCCAGCCTGTCAGGGGGTCAAACATAGAGTGATGGAGTTAAATGAGAAATCAATCTCATGATTGTAGGAGTCAAGGTCTGGAGAGGAAAAACCCAAACAAACCGTAAATCGGAACAAAAGAAAGTGCCAGCTATTCCCAGGTTCCTGATAACATCACCAGAAGTGGCAACACTGGACTTCATGAAAAGCCTGGCTGAACTTTAGGGTCAGCCCCAAACAACGAGAGCTCTTTCCTTTGTCCCCTGGTCCCCGCATACCTGGGGAGTGACGTGTGGCTGCTCGGTGTGGCCGGGGTGCTGGGATCTGTGCACAGCTCTCCCATCCCACACAGACCCTGCACTGGCCCTGCCTGTGGTTAAACACACCCCCTCATGGCCAGGATGGAGGTGGCGGGGCTCTGACATTTCCATCTCTCTGCACGAAGCCTGTCAGAGGGAGCGGATCCTCCCGGCTCCCTGCAGGGGAGTGGCTCAGTTGTGAGCACGTTCTGTTGCGTCCCTGACTTTTCTCATCCCTGACTTTCCTCACCCACCCTGGCCTGTGTGCAATGTCATTCTCTGCTCCTGACAGTGTTGCACCCTGATCCCTCCAAACGTGTGCCAGGGCAGCAGGGATACCTGGGAGGTTTTGTGCAGACAGGAGCGGCACCAGGGTGGGAATGTCCCAGATCTCCATGTCATGGGGGCAGATGTGAAGCGACCCCAGGATTTCAGAGGTCTGTTCCTCAACCCCCATCCCACAGGAGTGTTTTTCTTCTCTTTTCTCTGTTTTCCATGGAAATAGGGTGTTTTTCCCCATTGCTGGGAGGCCCCTGGAGATGGGGAGGGGTCTGTGGGGAAGATCTTCATGGAAAACCTCATGGAATGTACTCGCTGTTTGTCAGACAGACACAGTCAATGAAAGGAAAGGGACCCTTGTCAGCCTTGAATAAGCTCCCTGCTTTACAGGGACTCCTGCCATGGACCTACCTGAGCTGAAGCAGGCTGTGTGCTCCCCTGAGGACACAGGTGCCACCTCCAGTGTCACAGTCACTTTCCTTTCTGCTCTTTATCCCCAGGAGCTCAGGATCAGACTGTCCATTTTCAGCCAGACTTGACAGGGATGTCCCAAAGGGAGTTTTTCTCTCACAAGCTTGGGAGAATTCAGGCTGCTGGAAGGAAAACCCTCCTGACTGCCTCTGCTGAGGGCTGCATGAACTGTTCCAGACACTGGAGACTCCACTTAGAATCATTTAGGTTGAAAAAGACCTTAAAGATCATTGAGACCACCTGTAAGAAGTGAGTCCAACATGAAGCAGCACAGCCTGGAATACCCTGTATCCAGGGAAGAAGCTTTAATGGAACCTCTGGCTCCCTGTGTAAAGCCAGTCTGTAGGAAACCCACTGCTGGCACCTCTGGAACTACTTGTATTTATTTGGTTGATGGTTTTAAATTACAAAAGAGCTTTTGTTGGTCCCTATTTGTCATTAAAACTGACTTGTGGTTTTTTGGGGGGTCATTTGCACAGGTAACAGCAGCACCTGCCAGGTCTGTGCCTGACCAGCCTGGCCAAGCTCTGCAGCCTCTGGAGGGGAAGAAATTCCAGATGCCCAAAGACCTCGGTGAGGAGAGGAGCTGCATGGAGAGCAGGGAAGGTATTGGAGTGTCCCAG
>NW_020884889.1:2135976-2139245 GCF_003945725.1 Corapipo altera
AGGAGAGGAGCTGCATGGAGAGCAGGGAAGGTATTGGAGTGTCCCAGCAGGAGTGGAACTGCAGGGAGAGCAGGGAAGGCATCAGAGTGTCCCGGCAACAGAACAGCACCTGTGAGGTTGGGATTGCCCACTTAGGACCAGGACAGGAAGGGTTTGGAAAAGGGTGGCTGGAGAGAAGGGAGAAGGCTGAGCAGTGGCCAAGTTAACCCTTCCCATGCTGGCATTTTCCAGGCAGTGAGCCAAGGGACTGCTCGGGAAGATGGATATAACACATGTCTGCAGTCTCCAAAGGGTTATTAACTGTGCAATAATGGCCATGAAACTTGGCTTCCTCGACTTACGTTTAAAATTGAAAGAAAAAAATACAACACCATTTTCAGAGGGGGGAGAGGGCTTGTTTCCTAGGAACTGCAGGACCAAATCCACCTCTGTGATGGTGAGAGGAGAAACACCTCCCCACACACGGGCTGGGAGCAGGGGAGCAATGCAATCACCACAGCAGGACCACAGCCCCCTCCAGCCACACGAGTTTGTCCTTATCAGGAACAATTTCGAGGCATTTCTGAAAAGCCCATGGTGTTCAATTAATAAAGAGAGTCTGTGTCTCACTGGAGCTTTGGGATTTGGATTCAATAAAACCACTGCTGCTCCTAAGACAGATTCCTCTTTTGTTGTGTGGGTACCTCTGGGGGCTTGTCCCTCGCTCCTGGCTCCAGCCCTTGCCAACACTGAGGTCTGCCTGGGATGTTGCCCCTGTCATGGGGCGTTGCAGCCTCTTGGGCTCCTGTCCAGATGCTCTGAAAGTCTGGGATGCTCCACAGGGAGTATCCCTACTCCAGTGCAGTCTGTGCCAGCCAGCCCAGCCACTGAGCGAGTTCTTCCATGCAGTAAGTTACAGATTTCTCTTTATTAGTGCCTCTCTTCCCCCACACTATTAAATTTATTCTTTCTCTGTATTGTTATTATTTTTTGGCAGAGGACTTTGGAAGGTGGGAGAAAGGATCTACTAGAAAGTTAAACAAATCTAAGCCCCCCCCCTCAAACCCTTCTGAGGGCAGAGACAAGGCACCAGCTCTGATCCCTCAGCAAATGAAGTCAGCTGGTGGTCTGGGTTTAAACGTGGCTGTTGAGGGCTCAGGCCAGGTTTGGCAGCTCACAAATCAAGTTGCCTCGTGGTTCTCAGGAGTGGAGGGTTGCCACGGGTGGAAGGGCTGTGGGGGAGCTGCTGCCCTGAGCTGCTGTGCCAGCCAGAGCCCTGGGGGGACACACTGAGATTGCTGGTTCACAGCAGGTCACGAGGGAATTTCAGGCTCTGAGGTTTTGTTTTCCATGTTATGTTACACTATTGACATAGAGCAAGGCAGCCCCAAACTGAGTTTTTGTCTCCCTTGAATGAATCAGGGCCAGTCCCTTTGCTTTAGAAACTTCTTATTAGAGAGCAGAGCGAGCCTTGAAAGAGAGAGGGAAACAGAGAGCTATTAAATCTCACCTGCTCTCAAACTGCCTCTCTCCTTGTGCAGGAGCAGCTCTCAAGGAAAGTGTGCTTCTTGCTGCCTGTCCAATGCCTGGAAGAAAGAAAAATGTATTAACACACTCATGTCCTGTGTCCTAAATTCAAACAGCCCTTTTCTCAGCACTCCTGCAGCTTCCTGCCCTCCCAGGGATGAGCATCCAAATCTAATTCCTCTTGCTTGAGACCCAGAGCCATTACCACTGTCAGTACTGCTCCGGACAACTCTTGTGGAAGTGCTGCAGGGAGATCTGCCAGAGTCATTCACACTGTTTTATGGGTCTTCCTTTGAATTCTTCTACAATTTCAGGAACAAAGTTGCAGATTTTTGCAGAAGTTTAAAGTCTAAGGCACTGCTCTGCTGGGCCACCAAAGTTTAAAGCTGCTAACAGGTTGGGTCTTGACTGCCTTCCACGACTCAGCCATGCCAGGAGAGCAGAATCCAATCCAAAGCCCACTGACTGCAGTGGAAACCTTTTGCTCTTGGAAATCACCCTACTGCTTCCAACAGCCCCTGTCCAAGCTGGCTTTTCCTGACTCCTGCACAGCTGAGGACACGCAGGACGTGGCCCAACCAGGTGGGAAGGAGCTCTGGTGGCTGCAGGACTGCAGTGAAAGTGGGAATTGGTAGCAAAAATCAATTTTTATATCTCTTGACCTTTATGCACTTGTTTCTTGTTTTATCCATGTGGTAAGTGCTTCAGCAGTACGTGAGATCACTGCCCAAAATCTTAGTGTGCTCATATATTGTATTCTAAGATGACTCTGCTTGAGCAGGGAAGTTGGACCAGATGCCCCAGCATGACCTGTGATTCTGTGATATTGCCAACTTTGGTTTTTTCCTGGTCCTCTGAGCTCTGGGATTGATCTTGTGAATAGTGGTCGGAAAGAATAGGTGAGTTTTTCAAGTGAGCTTCCATAGCAGTGTCAAAATCATTTTGGTGATGAAAATGGGGTAATGCAGCCGGTCAAGGGAGGGAGTTGTCCTGCTCTGCTCTGCACTGGGGCAGCCTCATCTTGAATATTGTGTTCAGTTTTAGTCACCACAATATAAGAAAGATATTAAGCAATTAGAGAGTGTCCAAAGGAGGGCAATGAAGATGTTGAAGGGCCTGGAGGGGAAGCCGTGTGAGGACACTGAGGGCACTTGGTGTGTTCAGCTGGAGGAGACTGAGGGGAGACCTCACTGCAGTTACAACGCCCTGGGGAGGGGAAGAGGAGGGAAGAGCACCGATTTCTGCTCTGTGGGGACCAGAGACAAGAGCTGAGGGAAGGTCCTGGAGTTGTGTCAGGCGAGGTTTAGGTTGGATATCAGAAGGCTCTTTCCCCAAAGGGTGGTTGGGCACTGAACAGGCTCCCCAGGCAGTGGTCACAGCACCAAGGCTGACAGAGCTCAAGGAGCATTTGGATGATACTCTCAGACACATGATGTGACCCTTGGGGACGCTCCTGTGCAGGGCCAGGAGCTGGACTCGATGATCCTTGCGGGTCCCTTCCAACTCGGCAGATTCTATGATTCTGTGAAAACATGACGGGGCAGACCAGCAGCGGGCTGCCCTGTACCAGAGCCCCGTGGTGATCCGGGTGGGATGTTCCCAGGGGCTCCACGGCCGACGGGAACCTCAGAGCGGCCGCGGGTCCCTCAGGATCGGCCGGGACTCCCTCAGGCTCCGCGACCGGGGCAGGAGAGGGCGCCCCCTGCCGGCCGCCCTCCCCGCGCACGTGCACCCTCCCCGCGCGGCCCCGCCGGCCCGCAGCC
>NW_020884889.1:2144245-2145754 GCF_003945725.1 Corapipo altera
GTCCGGGCTCGCGCGGCGGCGCTGGCGGTGCCGAGGGCGGGCAGGGCGCACTCGGGCCGCGCTCCCGCCGCCGCCGCCGCGCTCCGCGCTCGGCCCCGCCGCCCGCACGACGATGTTTGACGGCTGCCTCCTGCCCCTCGTCGTGCCCTGCCTGCTGCTCTGCGGACTGGACGCCGGCACAGGTAGCGCTCCCCGGGCTCCTGGCTGCCCTGACAAGGCGGCCCCGCGCCGCGGGTCCGGCCGCGGGCGACAGCGTGCGGGCGCGGGGCGCGCACCGCATCCCCTGCCCGCGGGATGAATCGCTCCAGGCTTTTCTATTTTCTTTTCCTGTCCTCCCGCTGCTGCCGCTGCTGCCGGAGCGTTCCATGTGGAAAGCTGCTGACTGTCCTTGGCTGCGTCTGCGGCTCGCTCTGCTTTTCCCCTTCTCCCTGCAGATTTTTATTGGGGTTGGTGAAATGCGATGCTTGTGTCTGAGCTATATATATATATTTTTAATGATACAAGTAGCTTTAGCGTTTGCCTTATTGCTCTCCTCCCTGCACGTTTCTGTCTCTAATATATGTGTATATAGAGAGAAATAAACTCCTCTGCTCCGCCGGCTCCATTGTCTCCGCAGCCCGTTCGCAGTTTCCAGCGCTGAAACCCGAGCGCGGGGCTGTCCCGGTTCGGTGCGGGGGTCCCGGGGCGCGGAACCCCCCGTTCGCCCCGTCGGGGTGCGAGCGCCTGAGCCTGTCTCCTTCTCGCCTGCAGCTGGCGGAGCGGAGCTGGAAGTGGTGATCCCGGAGCGAGTGCCGCTGGAGAAGATCCACCTGCTGCCGCCCGGAGGGGATCGCGGCGGCCCCCGGCGCCGGCGGGCGCTGCCGCGGCCGGAGGAGGAGGAGGAGGCTGTGCTGCTCCGCCTGCCCGCCGCCGGCGCCGAGCTGTACCTGCACCTCCGCCGCGACCTGCGATTCCTGGCCCGGGACTTCGCGGTGGAGCAGCGGCGCGGGGAGGAGCGGCGGCCCCCGCGGGAGCGGCTCTGCTTCTACACGGGACACGCGCTGAACCGCAGCGACTCCTTCGCCTCCCTCAGCACCTGCGCAGGGCTGGTACTGACACCCCGCCCCGCTCCCCTCCGCCGGGCTGGTGCTGCCATCCCTCCCCTCCACCGGGCTGTTCCCATCAGCCGGGTGATGAGGGATGCCCCTGCCTCACCTCCCCTCAGCGCAGGGACCCTCCTGTCCCCTCCCCTCCCAGGCCCTGCCAAGCACTGCTGCAGTCCCAGGGTGGGTGTTCTGCCCTGACTCTCTGCTGTGGAGCTGCTTCATCCATCCCTGAGGAGCCTCATCCACCCCTGAGCAGTGTCAGCCACCCCTGAGCAGTGTCAGCCACCCCTGAGCAGTGTCAGCCACCCCTGAGGAGCCTCAGCCACCCCTGAGGAGCCTCAGCCATCCCTGAGGAGCCTCAGCCATCCCTGAGGAGCCTCAGCCACCCCTGAGCAGTCTCAGCCACCCCTGAGCAGTCTCAGCC
>NW_020884889.1:2145764-2177721 GCF_003945725.1 Corapipo altera
CTCAGCCACCCCTGAGCAGTCTCAGCCACCCCTGAGCAGTCTCAGCCACCCCTGAGCAGTCTCAGCCACCCCTGAGGAGCCTCAGCTCCCGCGGCTCTACTGTGGGTGGGTGGCAGGGCCTGAGGAGTGTCCTGGTGGAGGGAACATGTTTTGTCACTGTCGGGCAGGTGGCTGAGTCCCACTGTGAGTGATTTGTTCTCCTGGCTCACTCCTGCAGTAGCTGTGCAGCTCTTCAGCCCTTCCCACCTGGCTCCTGCCATCGGTGTCAGGGCGGGAGCAGCAGTGTGAGGACACCTGGTACTCTGGTGTGGTTGGAGGAACTGTCCCACTCAGGAATGTTTCTCCTACCACAAGTGTCAGGATTTCTCTACCTGAGGCTGTAGGTGGCTCTGCAGGGCCTGGTTCTCCTCTAAGCATCCTGGTAGGAGCAGGTGATCTTGCCTTGGACAGAAGGTTTCTCCGGGGTGAAGACTGAGACAATGAGTAGTTTGCAATTACTGTTGATAACTTGGAAGTACTTCAGAAAGTCAGCGGGGCATTAAGCTTTAATTCCCAGCACGTGGTCCTGGGATGTGTGTCCCGGGATGTGTGCTGCTGGAGACAGGCTTGTTGATGGAGGTTTAGCCTTAAACTGCAGTGAGAAGCAGTTCATGCTCTGCCCTCAGGGCTCCAGCCTTTCCTCCTGAGCCATTTGAGGGCGCTGTGCCTCAGGATTAAAAAAACCCCAACAAACTGGCTGAGAGATGCTGAGTGTCTGAGTGGCACTGGAGATTGAGCTGAGTTCCACTGAGGGAGGCTTAAAACCGATATCTCTAATTCAGGCTTTAAATCACTAACAGCTCTATGCCTTTGTCACCAGGCATGTTTTGTAAATGTTGTTCATGTAGTGCTGGGCTTCCAAAGCTACCTGCTCCAACAGAGCTGGAAAGCACAAACAGGCAGAGAAGGAACCTTTAAAAAAAGAGGAATGTAGTTGTAGGCACAGTATTAACTGCCTGAGATCAGGGAATGGAGGAAGGGGGTGAAAAAGATTGGCGATATTCCCAGTAGAAAAGTTGGAAAAGAAGCAAGACTTAGGTAGTCTTTGTTCATTACTGTGCAAATATGAACTGCAATGTTGCAGCATCTGTTTGGGTCATAGGAACTCTAAGCAGTGACTAAATTGACATAGCTGAGCTAGATCAACTTGGGATCAAAAAGGGATTGGTGTCAAAGCTGCTGGTTTGTGGCACCTCTTGGGGACCAAAGCCCAGTGTTAGTGACACTGTTGGTAAAGCTCTTTTTGCCTGTGTCTGTGCATCTGGTCCTGGGAGTGCTGAGAGTGGTGTGGGCAGTTGTGTTGTGAGAGGGAGGTGTTTCTGCATGTTCAGATACTGCTTTCCTGTTAGAGGAATCCGTTCACTTACTCTTCATTCAGATAATCACCAGGAATGGGAAAGGGCTGAAAGCAGGTGCATGGTACATTTGAGTGAGTTAAGGTTCATAACACCCTTGGGAGCTCAAAACTAGAGAACAGACAACCTGAGTGTCTTTAGGATGAACTTGAACTTGAGATGGATGAAACTAAACTTAAATGAATGACATTAATTTTTGAAATAATTTCTTTAAACCGATCCACATCACATGTAGATAAACCACCTCATTCTAGTTAAGTGTACTCTTTGGCTTTTTAAGTCCATTATTAAACATGAAACATTTTAGGCTGCTTTCAGTGTTCACACAGGCTTTTGCAGTGGCCACATTAACCAGCATAGCTGTGGTGAAAGCTGTGCAATGCAGTGGTAGGATGTTTTCTGGGATCAGAGGAATCAAAGCTTTGCCTCAAATTATCCATGAGTTGAACTGAGAGCAGGTGACTCCAGAGCCCAAATTTTTTGCCTCCTAGTCTGGCAATTTAAAATACCAGTACCATCCCTACAGTGGGTTTTGGTTTTTCCCATTGCTTCCTAAAGCCCTGTTTGCCACAGGAAGAATAAGGCTTTGCCCTCAGCAGCAGCACAGCTTCACAGATGGGGACATGGGCAAGACCTGCCTGCTGGGCTGGAAGGAAGAACTGGGTAGGGAAACCCTTGCAGCCTGTTTGTCCTGGCATTTATCTTCTGAGCAGTTCTAGTGCTGCAGTGGGAGGTTACCTGAAAACTCCAGCACGGGAATGCTGGTTGGACTGAAACTGGGTGATCAGGACATCTCATTCAGGAAAGCTGGTTGCTGAGAGGTACAGTGGGCAGTTATCCTGTATCCTGATCTCCAGCTGGCTCAGACTTTGCTGTAATTGTATTCCTCAGCCCTGCCATAAATCATAGCAAAAGTGATATAAAATGGTCGGGGCAAGTGGAGTTCTAATAAAAACAAAATCCCTGACACAGTGGCATGAAAACTGAGCTGCAGCCAGACTGAGCAATTGCTTCCTGGTGATGATATCAGATTCCCAGTGTGGCATCTGAAGGTTGGGTTCTGTTTTTTAAACTCTGCTCGCAGATGCTGCTGTTAACCAGTGTGTGGCTGCTGTAGCTTCCTGCTGCAGCTTCCAACTGCTCCTGGAAGGGTGGCTGTGCTCTTGTAGCTGTGTCGGGTCTGTGTTCAGGACTGGTGTACCCTGAGTCTCGTTCAGGACTGTTGTACCCAGGGTCTCATCATTTAGGTCCAGCTAAAGTACCTCAGGTGAGGATACTCCTCCTGTTCCTCTGGCCAGTTGCAGCATGTTCCTGAAAAGCCCTGCTGCCTTCCAGTTGGCAGGACTGTGTCCTGTGGGGAGTGCAGTTGTGTAAACACTTGGATTCTGACCCCAGGACTGAACTACCCTTCCCTGGTGCTGGGCACCCACAGGCAAAGTTCTGCAACTCCAGTGCCTACAAGAGTGTAGCCAGCAGAGCAAGTTGCCCCTTTTTTGGGAAGTTGCAGCTTTGTGAAGCCACAGCAGAGTCACTGTCACTGCTGAAGTGCTGGACTGCAGCATCAGTACCTTACAACAGGTGTAGGCTTTTCATATTTCTTGTACCTACATTTTTTAAACAGCTGCAGTTTTAAGGGGATCATGGATTCGTATTAAAATGTGAATTAGGTTTTGACTTAGGAATGAACTGGAAAGCTGTTCAGGAACCATATCTGAAAGCTGAAAATCACTGGGATGCATTTAGAGGCAGAGTTTTAATTCTGAGTGACTTCTCTTCCATTTTAAAATCCAGAATCTCTGATTTTGGGTTCAGGGCTGTTCTTTGGCCTGTTTGTAATTAAAGTGGATTGTCATTCTCAGTGGTGGTAAGAGAAGGGCTGTGGCTCCCCTCCATTCAGGCCAGTTCATATAACATTTTCACACCCCGTTTTTGTCTCCTTTGAACTCAGCAAGACTTCCTTGTGCAGACTGGGTTGGTGGAAGTGGGTGATGCACGTTACAAGGGTTCATGGAATGACAACAGTGAATTTTCTCTTTACAGGATGGAATAAATTAGTTGAAACTATACCTTAAGCAATGCATGCTGGAAGTTGGGAAACCCTGAACATTTTGTAGTATTGTCTCATACGATCCATGCACAGAAGAAAAGAGCTGCTTTTCTTCCAAGCTTCATGTACACTTACCTTTGTTAAACTCCAGGCAACTCCTGGTGGACAAATCTTCCAGCTTGTTAAAGTATTTCTGAATGGTGGCTCCTCATTCTGGTGTGCCCTGTTCACTTGGGACCATCCCTAAACTTTGTGAGGGTGTAGATGTAGACAAGCTTTGGCAGGTGTGGGCAAGGAGAGATGATAAGAGCATCCATCTGGACTTCTTGTAGGGTCTCTGAGCTCCCACTGATTTCCGGGTGGGTGTCAGTGCCTACACAGGGCCTGGGTGTCTCTGTGTGGGTTTGGATCTGGTATGGGAGGCCAGTCAGGGCAAAGAGAACTGTATAGGTTGAACTGCAGCCTCCAGGGAATGAGCAGTAACTCCAAGGACTCCTAGTGAAATGGTAAATATCCTTCCTTGGGAAAAAGAGGAAGAATATGGAAGAACCCACAGCCTGTTGGTTTTAAGCTTGTCTGCTATAGAGTGAGCAATAAAGATGAGGTTCATCCTATTTATTGGGTACTTTAGATGGGTGAATTGTCCCTCTGGAGCAGTTGCCTTTCTTCACTGGCAGTAGAGGGAGGTGAGGGCTGGTTTAGAGCAGATTCATAGAATCATAGAATCATAGAATAGATTGGGTTGGAAAAGACCTCCAAGATCATCAAGTCCAACCCCTGATCCAACTCCAATTACTATATCATGGCACTAAGGGCCACGTCCAATCTCTTTTTAAAAACCTCCAGGGATGGTGAATCCACCACCATTCCTGCAGCTCAGTCCCTGGCCAGTGGCAGGGAGTGTTTTTTTGTGTGCTGTGGGGCAGTGCTGCCCTTCAGGTGACTGCAGGAGCCTCTCTGCTGTGGGAAGCAGGGCAGTGCAGGCATGCTGGGATTAGAAGATGATACTATTTCCCCTGAGGAAACCTTCAACTCTGCTGAATTCCCTTGTCTGGGAGAGGAGCTGTCTGGCATTTATCCATAGCTGGGCCATGAGCTGAAAAGTTAAACCTCTTAAAATTACCGTGCTGGGTTTCTGTGTGCTGGGATTTTCTTTCCTCTTCCACAGTGGACAAAAGGGAGAACATGCTGGGATTTCCTTGTTTAGCAGACTTGGAGGCCAGGGCAGAGGTGCAGTCAGATATTCCTGGGGATGGTCTGCTCTCATAACTGAGTGTAAACCTGAAATGACATGGAACAAGGCTTAACTTAAAGCTCTTCTTTTCAATTTGCTTGAATTGCCCTTGTAAATAATAACTAAAGCTGAAGTATGGTTATTAATAAGGATAGGACAAAAACCCACATGAAGTGTATTAAGCTGTGTTTGTGGGTTGTTTTGTTCTTCACTTTAAACATGAAGTTCCTTTTAACTTGGAGGAAATGGTTAAAAAACGATTTGCAGTGTAACAGTTGAGAAATTGAGAAGGGGATGGAATTTGTCAGATGTTTAAATCTGTTCTCTCTTCAGCGAGTTCGTGTGTATGTAACTAATGAACACTGAGGAGCAAAAGAAAAATCTGTTAAAGATTCAGCATTTCACAGATCTCCTTCAAAGATGTTGTGAAAATAAAAAGGGCTGGAAAAACAGTGTAACTGTTGGAGAGTATTAACATGTGGGAAGGTCCAGAACCATGTGCAGAGGACACTGAAGGTTTGGATCTGTTGTAGCTCCACCAGCACTAGCAGGGAACAGAGACAGAGCAGTGTCAGCAAAGCAGGGCAGTGTCATTGCAAATACTCTGCCCCAACATTCCTGTTACCATTGTAATTTCAGTGATGTGGTGTGAGGACCTTCCTCCTTCCTCTGCTGTCATTTAGCCCAAGAAAACCACTAGTGGCAAGGAAAATGATGTGTAGAAGAGAAGTGAACTACTGGTAGTACAAGAGTAGATCAGAGAGTTTGCTTGAGTGACCACTATGTGTATAAAACTGGATAAAAGCATGTGGGAATGTTTTGGTGCTTTGGTGAACAGGACCTTTTGTTTTTTTACTGGTGAGCAACGTTGAGCTGACTTCTAAATTCAGGATGTGGAATATCCTTAATGTGAGGGATATGGCCACTGTTAAGCACAGTGGTGAGTGAGGCTGCAGTGGGAAGTGTGGATTATTGTTTGTTTTAATCAACTTGTCAGTTTACCTTGTGGGGCTGAAATCATTCCAGCCTTTCCCGTTAGCTGAGCTGCAGGATTCTCTCAGCTCCATGGTCCAGCCATACTGACTGTAAAATCCAGGTTAGATTATTAATGCAGATGATGATGAACTTTCACACTGAATTTTTTGGCTCCTGATGACTCCTGAATGGTGGGGCTGGGCAGCAGCTGCTTTTCCCAAAATTCAGCAATCTTGGGGACTGGAATGGTGGTAGGTCCTGTTTCTACTCTCACAGAGAAAGAAGGATGAGAGGGAGTATCCCAGCTTTTGATGTGCATCTCCCCAAGCAAACATGAATTGGCAGATCCAGAGCATTTTATTTAATTGGAATGATTTCTGGAGATGTAGGAAGAATAGCTCCGAGAGTCACCTGGTCTGTTCTACTTCATCTCCAAAATCCAGCTTTCTGCAGTCCCTGAGCATGAGACTAGAGAAGAAAAGCACGGAGTATTTGCCCAGTGCTGCTGTCTGGTCTCTCTTGCTGGATTATCCCAGTGTAGGGTCTGGTAGTTAGGGAATTTGAGGGAGACAATGTGAGGAATCATTTCTAATGCAAAAAGCATTATCAGGTCCAAAAGATCTCACAGGTCTGAGGACTCTTTAGAACCCAACTGGCAAGACTGGAGAAAATTTTACCTCCCTAGGAATACTTTACAGGGCCAATCCTGCAAAAGCTTCCTGCTTGAAACTCTATTTACCTTGTCAGATTAAGTTTGAGATTGCTTCCCAACCTATTCCAGGGTGAAGACTCACGGCTCTTTCCCTCCATAGGTTTCACAATTCCAAGGCAAATGTGAAACATAAGTCCTTTCCAATGGTTTAAATTATTTTCACGCTTGATGCCAGAAAGTTGGGATAATGTCGGGTGGTGATGGAACTGACTTCTTCTTACATATTTTTGGCACCAGCTGAAATGGTTGGCAGTCTTTCAGGAGCTCTGGTGTGGCTTTTAGTACCATGGCACCAGATTTACAACCCTTCTTCTAAATAATTAAAACCTATATTAAAAAAGGGGGCCAGGGCTACCTCCCAGCTGGAAGATTGGAACAAGGAGGGGAAGTCGTGGAGAGCATCGTAAGGGGAGGCTGGAAGAACAAGTCACTGGAGCTTTTGCTGTCTCTGAACCAATTCTGACGAAGCCCAGCTTGTAACTGAAATGAAAAGGCAGCCCTTTGGACACCCCAGGGCAGAGTGGGGCTTGTAAACTGGTGTGCAGTTTGTAGGGCCAAGAAATAATGTCAGTTTTTTCTGTGTAAACAGGAGCCCTTCTGGGAGGTGTCAGGGCATTTTATAATCTAAGCAGTGACCTTGCCTCAAGGGCAAAGTCTCTTTTGAAAGACCCCAAAAGAGGTGTCTCTTGTCTCTTTAGACACAAGGGACTAAGAGTTGCTGCTGTGCTTTGCAGCCGTGGCAAATGGAGACACCAACTTTTATTGCTTTATTCTTTTTCTGAGTGCACTTTTGAAATCAGTGACCCTTTCTGAGCCATCCTGGTTTCCCCTGAATTAACTCAGTTGTTGTGGCTGTCAGAAGAGGAGGAGAGAACTCGCATTCCCGTTGGCAGGAATTCCTCCTGCTGGAAATACTGGGCCAAAGGGATTTCCTGGGTGTACGTGAGGACTGGATTTGGCAGGGAGGGGTGGAAATGTACGATATACAGTATGAGTGTAATGTATATTATAAATCATATTAGTACAGTCAGCTGTTGAACATACAGCGTTCGCATGGACGTGCAGAGCATTTCTTTGGAGAGTTGCCTGGCTGGCACAGGACGTGGGGAGAGGGGACCAGAGGAGTCTGGTTTCTTCTTCTGTGTCTAGGATTGGTGTTGGGACCTCTTGGTGAGCACCTTTACCTCTCAGGTGCACCACAGGCACCTCCTGGCAGGCCCATGAGGCCTCTTGTTAGCAGAAGTTGTATCAGACCTACAGAGTTCTCTCACGGGGGTGCATGGGAGAGATACACTTTGAGGCTTTTAATTGCAATATAAATAATCACTGGATTAGTGCAATGAAAAGGAAGTCAGAACCCCTTGCTGTGTGCAATGTGTCATAACCTCAGTGTCGATTACTAAACCTGGAGGCTTTGTTAAGTTTTAAGGTGATACCTTCGCTTTCACTGTCTTCTTTTTGTGCCAGCAAAGAAGTGGAAAAAGCATAAAAGGACCTTAAAAGCTCTGGGTTGGGAGCAGAGAACGGCTGTCTTGGGGCAGAACTGGCTTTCAAAGGTGCTCTTGCCAGCCCTGGTGTAAGGCCTGGACTTGGTGCAAGGAAGGCAGGGATTTAGTGCTCTGACCTGGAGCCTATGGAGTTATTGAGACAAGGTCTTTGCCTTCCTTATGTTACTTATTTCAAGGGTGGAGGAAACAGTCCATTCCTGACTTGACCTCTGAACCCCAAGCCATGGCTGGCAGGGAGAGCAGTGCTTATCATGTGGCCCATGATGTAGCCAAGAAGAGGTATTTGATCCCCAAAGACTGTGTGTGGCTTTGCAGGTCCTACCTTTGACATCAGTTCCCTTAGTGTTGTCTGCCAGAGTGACACGTGGAGGTGATCTCCTGTTTGCAGTCTCACCTCTGTGCTCCACTAAGGCAGTAAATGCCATTTGATAACAGTGCAATCCTGGCAATTGGAAAGATGATTTTGAAGGGATTTTTTTTATTTGTCCTCATGTGAGCTGAGCATCTCATAAGACACATGTGTTTGTGCTTCCAGCTGGAGTGGGACTGTACCTGGAGGGAGAGGGAGAACGGATGGCAAAGGTGTTTGATAAGACCCCCCACCTTTGTACATGTACAGTGCACAGTGTTTCTGAATACTCAGTGATATCAAAAATGAATATGATGTTCTTTAGTCTGTATTGTACAGACTGAGAACAACCATAATAATTTCCTCCCAGTGTAAATAGTGATTGCAGTGGAACGGTCTGGGCTCAGACTGGGTTGATAGACAAGGTTTGGATACCAAACTGATGGGCATTTCTGCTCTCCTCTGTGCACAGGTTGGCTACATCCAGCTTGGATCAGAGCACATGCTGATACAGCCCGTGAATTCATCTGAGACCTCCTTCAGTGGGAAGGAACATTTCATCCGGCGGAGACGATCCACGAAATCCGACCATCCCGGGAAGCCACACGTTCCCGACGAGCACTGCAGGGTTGTAGCAGGTGAGCTTGAAGCGGCTCAAGAGAGCATCCCTGCCTGTATCTCTAAGGTTTTGTACCCCAGATTTTGTGTTTAACCAGGCCTGTCCTTGCTCATAAGCTGTGTCCCGCCTGGCACTGCTGTTGGCAAATCCCGTAGCCAGGACTTTAATTTTCTCCTGTGTGGAGCTGAGCTCTTAATAGTTCAGCAGGTTTATCTTTCTCAGGGGTTCAGACTAAGCCAATCTTCTCTCTTTATTCTCTGAGTATGACATCTTGGTTCTGGTTAGAGTTACAGATCCCCTATGTCTCTTTTTAGAGAAAACACCAGAATTCAGCACTACTCTGATTTCCCAGCCAAGTTCCATAGGTGCTGCAGCTCTGTGGTCATAGAAAATGCATTACAGAATTCTTACACTGTAAAATAAGACAGACTTTAGGTAAAAGCCGAATTGAACCAAAATTAGGGCAGGAAATCACTCTCATCCTTTTGCCATTGAATCTTTTGACCTTCTGTGTAGGGGCAGGGTGCTGCCTGTCCTTGGCAGAGCTGAAATTCCCTCCCTGGGAAGAGGGACTGAAGGAAGGAAACTGGGGAGACATTGGGTAATAAATTATATGAAATCACAAAGGGGAAGAGGAGTTGAGTTGAGTACAAAGATACTAAAAGGAGACACCGAAAAAAAGTATTTCTAGTAGCACCTACTGCTTCCTGAAGGGTTCTGAGGACCCACTGCTCTTCCCTGCTTTGTCCAAAGGGAATGTCCTCCTCAGGTGATGCCAGAGGTGACCATCAGAGCCTGGGGGACCTCATGGCATGGGCTGGGTGGGCACTTGGTCTGGCATGGTGTGACTGCACCTAAATCTGTGTCAGCAGAATTAATTACTTATCTGTCAGGTTCCTGATCCATGGAACTGGGATTTCCTGTTGCAAGGAAAGTTGTTGAAGTCCTTCATGTTTTTTGGGCTGAGGGCACGCACACGTGCACACATGTACACACGTGTTCATACATGCAAACACTACAGCCACATCTCAGGTCATGGAAAGGCCACACGGGCTGAGTGTGTATCGGAATTCTGGGGCAGAGGAAGGTTGATAGTCTGATATAAAATTTATTTAAGGCTATTCATCTTGTTCTGTGATGGATTTTTTTCCAACCTGAGGCTAATTGAGGGGCTAAGCAAGGACTGGGATTTGGGGAGAGAAGGGGATTCTGACCCTTGGGTGAGACCAGGACAGCTTTAGTCCCTCCCCCAGCACTAGGTGAGCAAAATCGGGGACTGTGTCATTCCCTGCCCTGCCCTGGATCACACAGCAGCTTGCAAACCAGTTGGGAACAGAATTCCTACCCCTTGGGTGCAGTTGGCTGCGCTAAAAAGGGAGCAAAGCCCCCTGTTGAGCACCACGGGCTGTGCTGCTCCTACAAACAGCCCCTGCCCCGAGGAGCCCTGGCATAAAATAATGCAATTGCTCAGGGGCTCTGCCACTTAAAGGCAGACCCTGAATGTTTTCCATTGTTGCTGGAGAGAAATGTAAGTCATGGCTGTTAATAGGCTTAGCACGTTAACGACCTAATTGACTCCTGTCTGGTTTGGATTAACTTTCGTGCACAAGGAGTTTAGAAACAAAAAAAATTAATCCTGTCTGACAGACAAAAGGCCCATTCCTAATGAAATTGTGTGGAAGTGACCTAGGGGGGTGCTTCCAGAGTTTCTCCTGGGAAAAGGTCTCTTTGCTGTGGCACTCACCAATATGGGCTGAGTGAGGGACTGATCAGATTTGCACCGATCAGATTTGCACCAGAGGTTGTTTTCCACTAAAGCTTGGCAGGAAAGGATGGAGGTTGTAAATACATGGAGAATATTCCTATGCTGGACATTATAGATACAAATCCTATGCTGGGGAACAACATAATAAAATATGTGTCTGTGTAAATACAGTATAAACTGAGTATTTTTCTGAGGCACAGAACTGCCATGGTTGGGCATTTTCCAGTCCTTTGCTGCTGTTCTTCTGCTTTCTGAACACGCAAGTATCACCTCACCTCAGTTCATATTTTCTTCTTAAAATCCTGTAAGTCAGTGGTAACTGGCATAATCTGGGGTTATTTGGGAGTCAGATGAAATACAAAGAATCAGATGCTGATTTTTGATGTTAATTACTGATCACGTCATAAAAATTTAAACAGGGCTAAATTGCTCAATAGCAAATTTCCTGTGATGTATGAGTTTAATTACTAGTAAAACAAAGATAGTTGGTGATGTAATGACTTGTGTGAGCATTTGGGGAGGAGGAGGAGGAGGAGGAGGAGGAGGAAAGCACTTTAAGAAAGCAAAATGAACTTGATCACGAAGTGCTACTGAGCTTGTGTTCCACCCAGAAATGTGGTGTTTTCCCTGGAAACCCCAGGGAAACTGAGCTGAGCAGTTCCCTGGGGCAGGGCAAGGTTTGATAAGTGGTGGTTGAAATCTCTAAAACAACTCCTTCAGTCTAAGTGGCGTAACATGTCCTACAGCACTCAGAATTATTTTTAGAGCTGTAGGAGGACTTTGTGGGAGCCAAATTTCTCCTGGAATAATCTGTGTAAGAGGATTAATCTGGCTGTAGTCAGGAATGGGAAAGTACTTAAGGTTTTGCATGACTGGATCCTTGAGATTTGAGTCTGAAAGTATCCACTAATGGGTTAAAAAAAAAAATAAATCCCAGGGCCGATGTTTTAATTCCTTTGTTTAAATTCAGAAGGGCTCCAGCAGCAGAGGAGGGATCCCATCACCACGGGCCAGGTGCTATTGTCAGTCATGTGATATGTGTATTATTTTTATCACCTGTCATCCAGCAAGAGAAGGAGTTCAAGTCACAATGCACATTTCTTCCCAGGCATGAACATGAGCCCCTGTGAGGCAAACAGAAAACCCATTAAAAGGTTTCCAGGTGCGCGGGCAGCGAGGGGGAAGGAAGGAAAGGTTGGGTTTCACTTGCTCTGAAGCTTGGAGACGTGAGGAACATGGGAAATAGCTTCACACCAGTGATGTGAGACACTTCTCATCTCTAGACACTGGGCTGCATCTGGGGTACAAACCTACCATCACACCCTGCTCTGATTTTAAGACCAAATTTGACAACTTTCCTGTCAGAGGTCCCTGAGAAGGGGTCTCTCTGCGGGGAGAGTGGAGCCACAGGGAGTTGTGTTTGTAGGTTTTGGTACATATGAGTAAGATTTTCTTTACAGATGAGCCAGGCAGGACAGAAAGATCTCTTCTGATGCATCATTTGTAATTTTTTGCAGTGCCCAGTCCCCTGTAGCTCAGAATGGGGGTAGAAACCCTCTGAGATGGGGCTTCTTTCATTGCCCTGTCTCTCTGTGACCTTGTATCATATACACTAAAACTTGTTAAAATATGTGACAATATCCACCAGAACCTCAGCTGCAATAAATAGATATAGCTATGTTAACTATCATGGAGCAACAGTAATTTAACTACTGACTGAGATTTGGACACATATTTTGCCTATTTTCTATGCCATCAAAGATGGGGAAAAATAATTTCATTTTTTTCTTGATTTTGAGAAAATACCAATGTTAAAGACAGAGTCAAACCATGTTGTGAAAGCACAGGAATCTCCTCTAACTGTGTCATAAAACTTTCTGTTTCTTTGGGAAAAGTAAGTTCTGTTATAACTTTTCCAAAAGTCTCCGGTGATGTATTAAAGTCTCCTTACATAGAAGGGATTTGATATAAAATACAGTCCAGGAGCATGAGAGAGAGCAGCTTGTCTTTGGAGGGAAGGTTGTTATTTCATGTTTATGATACAGACCTCATAAATTACTCTTAAATGTGGGTTTGCTTTAAACCCTTATGTCAGTTTAAATGAACCAGTTTTCCTTTCATGCAAATGTGCTGCACATACAGTGAAATAACAGGAAGATCAGTTTTTTAGTTCACAAACTAATGCATTGCTTCTGTGTATAGTTGCTTCTCAACCTGTTTTAACAATTTATCAAAGCTGGTAATAATTTAAATAAGTGCTGGTGTGCAGGTATCAAATGTAGGGAAGGCTTTCCCTGAACAGGTATAAATCCTAAACACATGTTGCATTTCCCCATCCTTAATCATTGTCTCTTAGCTGTGTTTTCTCTGCAGGTTTGACTTGGCCTGAAATACCAGTTGTTATGGCCAAAAACACGTGCACTAAAAATAGAGAGATGTAATGCAACCTGTATTAGTCCATATTAGGAAGCAGCTGTTGAAGAATTAAAGCAGGATTTCAACAATGGGCTCTCCAGAAGATGTAATGTGATTAAGTGTTTGCAAGCACAGAAGGATTCCCTGTGTCAGAAATTCAACTCTTTACCCACAGGAGTGTGTCTCACTTGAGTGGATAAATCCCTTGGTTTTTCCAGGTTCCTCCCTGGAGTTCCAAATGGGGAGTCTGGATTTTCCCTGTGAGCCTGTGATTGTTTCCTTATGGCTGATAATCAGCAGCCTTTTGGGGCAGTCTGACAGTCAGAAGTGTCCTTTTCCATCACATGTGGCAAGTGAGGGTTTATTGCTGGTCTGGATTTGTTCTGGGTGGAGCCCTCAGTGAGGACACTGTGGATAATGTGGAGCAGGAGGGGCTCCAGGTTCTTCTTCCTCCACTGTCAAGGTGCAAAGAGACACAGGAAGAGGATGTGTAAATACACACAGTCAGTGGGTTTCTTTCCCTCCCAGAGCAGCTGTACAGCTCATTTGCTTGGTTCCCAATAAACCTTAGTGTTGGTTTCCATTGGAATCCAATGAAATCCAACCTGGTGGGCAGTGAAGAGCTCGAGTGTGCAGTGTACACTGTCCTTTTCCTGGGATATTCATGGATATTTCAATGGTCATTCTGTCTGGAAATGCAGGCAGGTGACTCCAAGGATACTAAGCTATATTGCTCACCTTTTAGCTGTCTTTGTTCTTCCATATTACCATTATCCCCAGCTCAAGCCCTGCTCTCTGAGCCTGCAAAAAATTGTCTTATTTATCTACCACAAGGAAGTCCTTGTTTCTCCCACAGGGAAAGTATCCTTTTAATAGGAGACGAGTGCTCATAGTTCAGGACTTGGAGCATCTTTGTCACCAGGAATCTTTGAAATCCTGGTGACAAATTGAACCAGTGAGGAGATAGAGATCATGGTGCTTATCCTTTGCTGTCCCACAGACCTGCCATTGAAGACAGATGTGTTGTTTTGATGACTGAGTGTGTTTTGCAGAAGAATAAGGTTTTAACTGATGTGTCCAAGCCACAGACTAACTTGGATAACAAACCTTACAGTAAAATCTGTGGTGTTTTGAGATGCAGCAGAGTTCATGACTTCTGTCTCCAATTCTTGTTTGCTGCTGTGCCAGAGAAATAGTCATGAACTTGTGATTTGTTATGAAAGTGACTGTTTGGGAAAAAAAAACACAAACCCACAAACAAAAAAACCCCAAAGCAAAACAAAACCATTTTTGGAAGGTGAATTAGGGGAGTAATGGCTCATTCTGCTGTGGAATAATTTTTCCTAGCAGTTGAGGCCTGATTTTGTTTGCCATTCCAGTCAGAGAGAAATTGGAGGTGCAATTTTGTAGGACAGGGCATTAAAAATGAGAGGACATCCCTCTCAGTCTGTGATCAGCTGTGGTTTCAGTGGGCAGCCATTTGTAATTCCTGAACTTCAGGCTGCCCCGCTGGCACCAGCTGGCTGTGGTAAATGTGAAATTCCAGGCTTTTGGTGGAGGTATAATAGGCCAGGGCACAGGAGCAATTCCTGTGCTGCATCCTGGCAGAGGGAAAGGGGATTCCATGTTTCCATATCTGGCATCGATGGCCTTGTGAGAGGTGTTTCTATCCTACTACTGGTACCAGGGAAATTTTGTGGCATCCTGTCCCTCTGATAATTCAGCAAACTTGACATATGGTTTTAGGTTAAGCAGTAAGCATATACCCCAAGAACTTCCTTTCTTTAATTTCTAGGCTTGGTTTGTGTGCAGGATCTGCTTCTTTGTTTTCCTTTGGAGAGGTGATGATTTTTACTTTTAGGTGCAACTAATAAAACCTGCCTAATGTGAGTACCAGGGAAAGTTTCTGTAGAAACTCCTGGGGCTTGGAGAGAACTAATTTTAGCTGTTTGCCCCACTTCTCTCCTGCTTTTTATGCTGCTGAAGTAACAATATACAATCAAACAGAGCTTAGCCCTCCATCAGGGGTGTATAGAGATGTTAAAGGGGTCATGGGAGGAGGGAAGTCAGCAAAGGGCTCCAGAGGAAGAACTGGAGAGGATTTTTAAGGCAGCAGCAGAAAAGAGCTTCTAGAGAGAAGTCTGGCCTTGCAGAAAGGACTCTGCAATTTTACTTTTATTTGTGGCTTTTGTTGAACTGCATCCAGGAGCTGTCAGTGGGTTTAACTAGAATGAGGCAGCTGAAATTATGAAGGGAAAGATTAGGGAGGGAAAAAAAGTGGAAAGGCTGTAGGAGAAGAGGTTGCTTTTCAGATGAGTCTGGGAAATACTGTTGGAAGGGAGGTAGGAGGAACAGGAAAGGACTCTGCAGTTACAGCAAGAATCTGCCAAAAGCCAGACAGTGCTAGACAGTGCTTTTGGTGTGTAATAGGAAAAGGTCATTTGGGGCGGTTGCTTTGGAATTGTACATCTGTTGAGTTGCCATAAAAAGCACTAAACATAAGGAGTTTTCTACAGAGGCCTCAGAAGAGCTCTGTTGTGCTCCTGATCACAGTAGGGACTATGGTTCTTTCCATTCTGAGGAAGATTTCAAGGCTGCTGGGCTGCAGAACGGGATGTGATCGTGTTGCTTTGCCGGTGATGAGCCAAGGGAAGGTAAGAACCTGTAAATAAAAGCCAGCAAATGAACTTTGCAATGTTACAACCATTTTACACTGAGGATCTGGAGGTGTATTGCCCTTCTCTCTTCACCCACCAGGCCTGAATTTTGTGGAATTTTTGGCCAGGTGGGCTGTGTAACACACTGTCAAGGTGACTGGCAAAAGAGTCATGTCCCTTGTGCCCAGTCACCTGCAGCACAGACGTGCTGTGCTGGAGATTGACTGTTTCAGCTCATATTTCGTGTGAAATTCTCTGACCTCTTAAGCAGGGAACACCTGACTCCTAAAATAGTGCTCACTTTGATTCTGTGTGCTCCCCACAATGTAAACTCCTCTGACAGGCTCCTGCCCGTGGTTTATGGCCTCTTATGCCTTCACACTAACACTTAACATCTGCACCACAAAATTTGTAACATCAGTTTGTTCAAGTGAAGAGTCCACCAAGCATTTAATCCCTGTTTTAATCGCTGATGTTTATTTTAGTTTGGGGTTTCATGTACTCATGGAGGGATTCTCTGCCCACGGTCCATAAATCTGGCAGGGCAGGAGTGAGACTTCTCTGTGCTGACTTGTTTCTGAAGTGAGGCTCTGGAGATGGGGTTTTTTTGGATACCTCCATAAAGTTGACTCACCTCAGGTATGAGCTGCAGATGCATTTAATGAGGATTTTTACTGTTGGTTTTGGATCTTTTTCTCCTCTTCACCAAATGTCTGTGGTGTGGGATATGTGTATTTTCTTTCCTTGTGAGGGTTCATCCATGCAAATGGCTTATTTTCTCCATGTACTTGATTATGCTGGAAAACTGTTGGCATGTGTGGTGGGCAGGAAGATGCAAAGAGAGACCACTGTGGAAGTTGCCCTCAGCAAGGACAGAAAGGATAAAGAAAAGTTACCCTATGGAGGAGCTACAAATTAAAGAGGAAAAGGGAAAAGAAAGGGACACACACACTCACTCCTCTGTTCAAGCAGTTGGTGTTGCTGTGCTTTCCCTGTCCTGGAAGTACCTCAGTGACCACCTGAGCTCTCTGTGGGCTCCCTGGAGCCCTTGTTGCCTGGTTGAGGTGCAGATGAGCTTACACTGGGACTGTGAGGGTGAGGGTCAGAGTGAGAGCCCACATTCTCTCTGTCAGGTCACTCTGGCTGTGCCCCTGCAGCCTGTGGGGTGCTGGTTTTCCACACACAGCCTCTAATCCCCACCGCTCCCTTGAAAGCTGCCACTCCACAGCTTCAAGCAGAACTCATGGAGCAACGGGGGCCAGGGGCTTTGAGTGAACCAAGACTACCCAGCAGCCTGCCAGGAGTCCCTTCAGGCTGCTGCTCTCCAGAAGTCACACCTTGCAGAGTTTTGTGCAGCTGCCTTCTGCAAGGAGGTGCCGAGATGGATTGGCAAAGCTGTGCCAACTCCTTCATCTGCCTCTGGAGGAGGGGCCATACCAGCAATCCCATGGCAAATGACCATGGCATGACCTCTTCTCTCTGGAGGGCAAGCTACAGTCAAGCATAACGGGCTCCTCCTCTGACACAAGTGTCTTCTATTCCACCAAAAAGAGATTTTTAAGTGAAAACGCAGAGTACTCCCATTTTTATTTCCACTTAAGTCTTTTTACACAGCTCATTCAATGCCAAGCCCAGACTTAGTTGAGTCTAGGCTTAGGCCCCCCATAAGAGCAACTTCTCTGTAGGTAGGGGTTTACACCAGCTGTAAGCTTTAAATTTCCTGGGGAATTACCAAAATAAGAATTTGATGGGGAGGTGCTGCTCTTTCCAGGAAGGTTCTCATTTCTAGCGGCAAAACCCAAAAGGTCAATGTTTTTACTGGAGTAATTTGCCTTCTATTCCTTTTTCTCTGCTTTCTCCTCTGGTATTTAAAAGACAACCTTGCAGACCTGTAGGTAAAGGTGTGCAGCTGTGCAGAGGGAGGGATGAGTGATGAAAGGAATGAAGAGAATAAACACACAAACACAGGAGCTTTTCAATAAAAGTTTGGTGAAGTCCTCTCCGTGTCATAGTTGGCAAATGAAAGGTGCCTTCAGCTTTCCTGCTTTCTCACATAGTCAGTCTTTTTTATTTTATTGCCTTTCTGAAGCACTTAGAAGCATAGAAATCCCCTGCTCTGGGGCAGTTTTGTCATGATTGTGCATTTTTCTGTAGCTGTCCTGCAGTCCCTGTGTAAAAAGGCCTTGAAACTTGGTACTGGCACGTAGCTTCCATTATTTATGATCACCCCATGTTTTCTTTTTTTTTTTTTTGCTTGTCCATAGGCTCCTGTCTGTCTCTTTAGACCCAGGGGGATATTTCCAAACTCTGTTAAGAAAAAAAATCAAATCAAATTTCACGGTTGTTTTCTCGGTTTAAAATATGTACCAAGTGTTGACAGTCAGTGCCTTGGGCAGAAAAGCACGTGCAGAGCTGTGCTGGATGGCTGGGAGACAGCTCGGGAGAGGGAGGTGGGATGGACATGTGCAAATGTGCACCTTGACAAGACAGAAAATGTATGAATGAGTGAAGGCAGGGGTTTAGGGGGCTTCCAGCTGATGGGGTTTGTCACCCTGAATGCAGGAGGGTCACTCAGGGAAAACTAATCACCTGGGAAAGAAGGGAAATTAAAGCTGAGTTATGTCAGGGAGCTGGTGAACAGGTGGTGGAAAATCAGGATGAGTGAGCCCTAACTCAGCTCTGCCTGCTGCAGAGTGGGGCTTTGCTCAGAGAGGGCCTCAGGTTAAGTCTAGAGAAAATTAAAAAGTGACTCTCTGCTCTGGGAAATGAGCAGCATGTGCTGTGTGACATAAGAGGTGTCTGATCATCCATTACAGTCCATCCCATGTCACTTATGCACTGACTGTTGTGTTTATGCTGTTTCAGGACTTGTGTGTTCCCTTTTCCGTAAGAAAAAGAATCAATGTTAGTACCAGTGTGAGCATCTTACCCATCATATATCACAGGCTGAGCAGTAAGCAGAGATAGTTTCAGTGAATCTTGGCAGATCTTTTCTTATTGCAAAAATAAATTTGTTTTCATGACTTCATTTGCTTTTCTTTCATTTTACAACTGAAAACACCAACACATTTTTTGTGACTGCAATGAAGTGAGGGGGTTCAGTTTCATATCTGAACTTAATTTCTCCTTTGTTCATGCCTCAGCTGCTTTGCACATCTGCCTCTGAGCTGTGAAACACATTTCACCTTTCAGCTTAGAAGACAAAGTACTAATCCATCAGTCCCTCAGTTTGGAGGAAGGGAGGTTTAACTTCTGTGGTTTAATTTTTTTGTTAATGGTGGCTGATCCCTGCTTCAGTTTCTAGTCCTTGTCACGGGTTCTCGTGACTGAAGTTCATAACTCAGCTGGTGTAGGGAGTCCCCTGGTTTTGGGTCACACACCCCAACAAATTGGGTCATGAGCTCTACTCGTAGGTGGCCGTGACCGCAGCTGCTGCTGCTGCTGCTCAGGCCAACAGCAATAAATGAGCACAGAGAGCTTGAGAAGGTCTTATCTGACCTGACCTTCTGCACTCCTGAGTCTCAGCCAGAGACTTCTGCAGTTGGCCAATAACCTGTGTTCCAAAACAATCCCACTTAATTTAAAAATTGTGAGACTATCTTATGTTCTGTTACTCTGCTCTAGTAGTGCTGGTAGCAAGTAAAAATGCAACGGATGGAAATACTGACTCCAGGAATATCTTACAACTTCCCTGGCTGTGGAGAACCTGTGGAGTCTAGAGTGTACATTGCATCCCAAAGCATGGTTTCCTATCCTAAAGTTGTCTTCAACAGACTTTTCCTTAATTAGTACTTGCTCCATTATAGTGGAATGTTACTCCTTTCACAAACAGTTTTTCAGATTTTTTGCAAGAGCATGGCTTCTTGGTTTGAATTACAGTTAAACTCTGGCTTTTTTGAACTTTTTTTTTCCCATCCTCTTCCTTATTTGCATGTCATCTGGTGGTCTCACACACTCTGCACACAGAGGTGCAGATGGACTTGCAATGGAACCTCTTGGTTGCTTCTTTTGACCAGCAAAGAGCACTTAAATTAAAGTGTTCTTGCAGCCTGAACGTGAGAATGTTTGTTGAAAGGGGTATAAATGTTCTATTATGATCTGCCAGCCTTAAGGATTATTTTGACTTTTAGAAAAGAAGAGACAGAAGAAAATGAAATCAACCAGTGACTGGAGGGAGAGAAGGAACGCGATTCGCCTCACGAACGAGTACACGGTGGAGACTCTGGTGGTGGCAGATGCTGACATGGTCCAGTACCACGGTGCAGAGGCTGCCCAGAGATTCATCCTCACAGTCATGAATATGGTAAGTGGGCACTTTACTCTCAAAAGAACCAGCAAGAGCAAGCAGGTTGTATCCAGAGTTGGTTCAAGCTCCTTTACTTGACAGCAGAAATGGGGAACTGTTCTGACCTTGAGGTGCGAGCAAGGTTTCCGTGTGTTATGTGCCTCCTCTTCTCCATTTGTGTGATTCCTTGTATTTGCCGAAGGACATCACAGTAAAAAACCTTTTTTTAAACTGGAATTGCAAGTTTTCAGTTAGAAAATAATTGTTCAGTAGTGGTGTTTTCTACCAGGTTTCTGGTGCTGCTGTGGTTTACCTTGGAAGAGAGTGACCAGGAGTGGAATAGATGGTGGTGTCTGACAAGATGTTTCTTGAGTTCCTAAAGATTTCCGTGGCATACCTGTTTCATAAGAGAGATTTCTCTCTGGATCAGTGTCACAGACAGTCCAAGTGTTACCAAAGCCAGCAGTCATATTGATTTCCAGCAGAAAACCTGGCTTTATGTCCAAAACACTTTTTATCTCTCATTTTTACATAATGAAAATGGTGGCTTCGGTTGGAAAACTTATCACCAAACTGCCAGCTGATCCCATGCAACCTCTGGGGCTACATGAAGTGGTGCTGATCATACCTATGAGTAGTTGATGGAGTTGTGCTTTAGAAGCATTCTAGAAATTCTGCAGGGAATCTGTCGAGAGTGAGGAGAATGCTTGGAAATTGCAGGCTCCTGTGGAGTGGGGTGTTAATTTGTTAGCTGTCCTTGTAGTGAAGCCTTCTGCTTCAGCTGATAAGGGAACACAAAGTCTCCCTCAGTGAATGCTCACTCAGCTGTTGGCAGCGCCTGTAAAGAGATAATGGCTAAATTGGATGTGGACATGGAAAACTCTGCTCAGAGACGGCAGGGGTCCTTCCAGAGGCATTTGCACAAGGAAGTCTTGGAGGAAGCTCCTATTCCTCTGCCCGTGCTATTGTAATATCCAGGAACAGCTCATTCTCTTCCCTGTGTCTCTGTTGTTGTTCATGAGCAGCAAATTGGCTTGGGAAAAATAACAGTTCTTAACAGTAATTGCCTGGTCCTGCTTCCCAGCGAAGAGCTGAGTGATGGATGCTCAGCAGAAACCAGCTCTGGAACAACAGCTTTTTAAGAGGTCTTGTGTTGCTTTGTCAAGCACTGGTGTGAGGGAGCTCTCCCACAGTGAACTGCTTTGCTGATTAAGCAGGGAGTTTGTTTAACTAGTCTTTTCCATTAACAAGCTGCTTTGCTGTGTCCTTTCCTCTCCCTTTTATTTGCCTTCCACCATGCTGTGACAATGGTCACTTAATGGGGCTTCATTGTGGCTCTGCAGTTATTTGGTCTGTAGGAAATGTCTCCTTGCAACAAATCCATGGGTGTCACCATCATTTCAGGGTCTCCTTACCAACTCTTGTGTTTAAGGATGTGTTTACTGGAGGCACAAGAGCCTTATTCTTCTCAAAGCCACAATCTTCCAACTTTACACTCTTGTATCAGGTTGGCAGTGAGCAGGCAGAACATAAGTTCAGCTCTGAACAGATTTGCTTCTCAAATCACTTTTTGAACTAACAGAAATACATATTCCCATGTAGCATGCCAAGGCTGAATTTCTTCCTTGTGTTGAGTGCTTGGGACCTTGAGAGGGGTGATGGAAGCTTTTTGTTTGCAGTGGAAACCCAAGGGTCCTCCTAAACTCTGTTCTGCACTAGTTCATCAGGGTAATAATAAAAATCTGCCATTGTGCTCCACAGGTACGTGGCATTATGGCTGTGAGAGCTTTTCAGACGTATCTAATCATCGGTTTTGATGATCTTCATGCCAATAGGGCAGTGATTTCAGCATAACCATTGGGAATCTCTGTGTTGTGTAGCTTTATCTACACAAAGATAAAGAGGAAAATTGTTAGGGATGAGTACACTGGTAGACCAAGCCTTAAAAGATGGCTGTGAGTCCTGCTGTCTGTCCAGGCTGAGGTGCTGCAGAACATCTCAGCAACATCATCTCGCCAGGTGTGAACACACATGTGTGGAGAGGTGCTGATAGATGGGTTGGGTTCTCTAAACCCATTTATTACACAAATATTGAAGCTTAGTTTCCAATGGATTTAGCTGATGGACTTTTAAGCTTGGTTCTGATGCTGTAGTGTGAGCTCACCCCTTTATTGGACGTTAGAGAGTGCACATGGAAGAGGACTCTTGGATGAGGAACACAGTTATGTGACATCTCCCAGGGTGCAAAGTCCAGCTGAAATGCTTCCCACTGTTAAGTCATTGCTCTCAGGGTCTCACTTATGTGAGTTTTTTCTCATGTCTGATAGGATTTGAATTTATGTTTCACCTTTTTAGCCTCCAGATTTGAATTTATGTTTCAGTTTTCCAGCCTTCAGAGGGGCAATGGAAGAGTCTCTCTCCTTTGTCACCTACATTTCCACACTCGTAGGAACATAATTTTTCAGACCTCAACCTCACTGAGGACACTGCTTGTGAGTGACTGGCAAGACCAAAAGATACTGAGGAATAATGATGGGCAAACACATAGATGGCATCGTTGCATAAATCCTTTATTCTGAGGCTGTAAACCAAGGTAAAATCAAGGGGATTTTAATGTTCCATTTGCATAATGAGAGCTGATCTTCATCCCAGCAAAAGAAGCTGAAGAATAATGCAGAAAAACGTTATTTCAGAGAGTGAGTTATGTGCTTTAGGTCGGTCTTGGCCAAACTCTTGGCTGTTTGGGATCTTTTCCTGCCCTGCCTCCCTGTCAGCCTTTTGTGACTGTTAGCTGGGGGACAGGATTTGCCCCATGATGTTAGGCAGTGCTTATTCAGCTATACTGCAGGATGGCAGGCTGCCTCTAAAAGAAACCAGAATGTTAATTTTGGCTTGGGTGCTTGTATTTAAGCAAATAGAACATTACTGGTCAGGGGTATATTAACTTAACTCCTCTTTGTAAGCCATTACGTTTACTGTCAAACCACAAAACAAGCATTAAGAGGTCTTATTAATGCATTTTATATTTATGGACATTTTAAATAAAGTGATCTGCCTTAAAGTATTTAATATCTATTTATGTTACAAGAATTTCTGAAGGGAAAAAAAGTCAGCATTACAAAATACGGGTTTATTGCTCCCTTGTTAAATGAGAATCTTAGGGGGGAAAAAACCCACCACCCTCCTCTAGAATAACAGGTAAAAAGCACAGCGAACCCGTTTTGGAACCCAGAAAACACAGGTAGTACTTCATGTAGGAAATGCTGTGTTTTTAGAGGTATTCTGTAGTTCTGACCATCCCCCTGAACAGAGAATAGACTCACATTAGAAGTACTTGGTTTTTTGTGAATGTCACTGTAGAGGTGCAAATTCTTCCATTTACTGAACTAATATTTGAAGTTGTAAGACAGATTTTTCCAAAATCATGGAAGAATTTCCCTCCAAGGTACTCTGTGATGTATGAGTAGGAACAAGCGTGGCTCCAGGGATTTTAGTTGATTTTTTTTTAAGTCACCACTGCTAAAATGAAACCTTTTCTTGTTTCCTGGCAAGGTGTTTGGTTCAGCACGATTTTCCAAACAGGAGATGAAGTTGTTGTCCAATGCCACTGTGGACATCTGCAGCCTTAGCAAGGCAATGAGTTTGTGGGCATGTGGAATGTAAGGACATTGTCAAGGAGAGATACCAGCAGAACTATAGAAATTCAAAACCAGCTACTTAAATAGAGGTGCTGATTTATTTTTCTAAGTTAAACTCCCTTGTTATTGAGCTTTTTCAGTGTTGCAGTGTTTACATTCCAGTTCTTATCTCACCTTTGCATCCTTTGGCTTGAGAGCATCTCCTGTTCATGCCCTTCAGTAGTCACCAGTGTTTAGAACTTCTATAAATTCCAAAACCAAGTGCCTTGGTGGTAAAAGATGCTTAAAAACATGCTTATTTTGCTTACCCATTCTGCTAGTCTGCATCTGGCAGCTATAATTTCTCATTGCTTTTCATCCATGTGGAGCTGTTTGGATGGATGTTCTTTCTTGCAGTTTTATGCTTTTATTTCCTCTTGTGTCTTCTTCTCATCTAAAAGAAAAAAAGATTCTGTGTCCTCACAGAGAAACTGCACTGGCTTCTTCTTGGCTGGTCTTCATGGTTTAGGCTTTGAGCTTTCTGGAAAAAAACTGATTCAAATGATTCTGGAGCATATGATAAATGAGGATGAGACCCTTTGGAAGGCTCTGTCCATGGCTGGAGTGTTTTTAATAATGAGGAGTGACTGGTTTCAGCCAGTACCTGAACTTTGTGAATGTTGGCTCCTCACAGTTGTGCAGAGCTGACTTTGCAAACCAAGTCCCACCCAGACTGACCCTCTGAGCATTTAGGGACAGAGATGTCTGAATTTCCAAGACCACAACATAGTAATTCAACAGCTGCTTTCTATGGGTTTGAAAACATTTAAAAAAAAAAAAAAGAGTTGGGTTGGGGTTTTTTTTCTGCCCTAAGTGCATTTTTTGGGGTTTTGGAATAAATTACAAGTGTGGCTTGGTTTTGAGCTTGCCTTTTTCTCAGAGAATCCAGCACGGAGGGGTAAGTTACTGCAGTGAGTGTTAGTTCTCCTGCAGCTGTTTCTAAGCCATGAGATTAGTGTGGAAGCTCTTTGCAGCAGCAAGCAGGAACTTGAAGTTACTGATCTTTTGGATGTCATTAAGAGGGAAAATTCTTATGTTGTTCTTTAGCAGTGATACTGTTTTACTCTCTGAAGCCTGATTTTACACTCTACGGATTGTTTTTCATTTTGGATTTCCCCTGTGAGGATTTTTTTATGTTAAAGAAGCGGATAAAATCATTTTTATCATGCACACATTGATGGATTTATATCTGTGCTCTTGGGGGCTGGCACACTGAGGCTCCAGAGCTGCCACTGATAATCAGCTCCCTTACCCTGATCTGGAATTTTCATGATGGGAACAGGGACATAAAGGAAAAGGATATAAGTGTTTGATCACTGTCTGCAGATTTCTCTTCTCACTCCAGCAGCCCCAGGAGAAAGAGTTATGTCAACTGTATCTTATAAAGAGCCATGAATATGTTCTTTTTCATAATGTTTAAAGGAGTAATTTGAAAGCTTGGCTTTAGGTGGGTGTTAGAAATCCTATAGCACTTTTCAAAACAAGTGAAAGACAACCTCAGTAACCTGACTAATGCTCCTGCTGTCCAAACCTTGTCCAGCAGCCAAGGCAACGGGAAGGCTCCTGCTTGAGTGCAATGCTTAGGGAAGAAAAAGAAAAAAGTCAATTTACCCTCAGGGTTGCTGTTCTGAACTCCAGAACATCTGAAACCCACACGTCTCCCTCCCACCGTCCACCTGCAGAGGAAGCTCTTGAGAATTAAAAAAAAATTAAAATGTTGTAGTTTAGTTCCTCTCTCAGCCCAATTCCTTATGTCTGGGTTGTGCTTTATGCGTGCTGAGGCAGGCCTGGACAGCTTATGGCAAAATTGCATTTATTTTGCCCCTTCCACGTCAAAGCTGTAAGGAGGAAGAAAGGCAGGAGGAATGCAAACAGGGCAGGATGGTCCAGGCTTCAAGCTCTTCTGTTTTCTCTAGGGCTCTGTCAGAGAAGTGCAGATGAAGGAGGGAGATGTCAGATACAAGCTTTATTTTTTTTTGTTTTTCTGCACTTTGCCTTCCATTGTTTCTGTCTGTTTGGATAATTTTTACCATCCCTTTCTTCTGTTTTCAAAGCTCACTCTACTTTTGGTGACTCCTCACAGAGAAGTCCTTACAGCAAGAAGTTAATCTGCAGCAGGGCAACCACAACACTTCAGTTGCATTGACCACTTTTCCCATCCCTTCCCTTCAGCCTAGTGATCAAGAAACTCCATTTGTGTTCCAGCCAAGCTGCTTTCTGCCACTGTGGCGATGTCCTAAACCAGCAACCTTTGTATTTTGTTCCATGGCAGTGTGTTAGCGGGTTTTGTGAAACCGAACTCATGATCCCAGCTGCCTTATATTATTAGAAGTTTCTAAAATACCCCAAATATTTTTATTTTTCCCCTGCTGCAAGTGGTCACAGCAGCCTCAAGGGTGTGACGCAATTGCAGGCTTGAGGAAGGGTGGCCCATGGTATTGGGAGTGGGAAGGGAGGTGTCTGTGAGTCAGTGTCTCTGTTAATGCACGTTGTCCGTGCAGCAGGAAATCTTGAGAACATCTGCGGTGGGAAATCCCGTTCCTAATCCCCTGGTACCAGTTATCCCAGCCACCTCTCTTGGCATGATTAGCTCACAGGGTGATGATGGACACTTGGACGTGGTGTCTGGACAGCTTGGACACACCACGTCTGCGAGTGATGGTTTCCTTGTTGTCTGGGTGAGTAAGGCAGAAGGTTGTTGCTGCCATGATGGAACCCCAATTCCAAGCAGGAAAGACCTTTGTGTTTGAATTCTTTTATTTTAAAGACAGCTGGATTCTGTGATACCGCTTCCTTTGCGCACAGCCTGCCTGGCGCGGCCTGGTTTAACACCGGCTGTGTCCCGCCAGAATGACTGTGAACAACCTGTGCTGAATCAGGCTCTTATTTTTTTATCAGATCATTTAAAAGCCTGTTTTCTCACTGGGGTTCCTTCCACCTGTGATTTGAGTGTGGGTTTCCATCGGAAAGGACAGTGTGTGGGGCTCGGCTGGCAGGGGGGCTGAGGGGCTGCTCTGAGGGGAGGCCCAGTTCCCGCCCTCACCGGTGGAGCCCCTCAGAAGAGCCAGTGGTGCCGCTGTGAAAACATATTGAAAAAAGGGCCAAAAAACCCCCTGTGTAGTGAAAAAAAAGTGAGGGGAAGAGTGTGAGGAAAAATCTGTGTGAGCAGCCAGGTCAGAGCAGGAGGATGAGGAGCTCCAGGTGCTGGAGCAGAGTTGCCCTGCAGCCTGTGTGGGGAACCATGGTGGGGCAGGTGGCTGTTCCCTGAGGAATATTGTGACCTAAGGAGAGGAACCTGTGCTGGAGCAGGTTCTCCTGACAGGAATTGCAGCCCATGGAGGGGATTTATACTGCAACAGGGGCAAAGTAGGAGGAGGAAGGAGCAGCAGAGAGAAGCTGTTATGAAGCCACCACAGCCACCATTCTGCATCCCCCTGCATGGCTTCAGGTGAGGGGGAAGGAGTCAGGAATGGAGGAGGGAGGTCGAGCCTAGGAAAAGTCATAGGATGCAGTGAGTTGTTCTAATTCATCTTTCTTTCTCTTTATACAAATTATTTTAGTTGGCAAATTCAGTTTTCACCAAGTCAAGTGTGTGTTGATGGTAATTGTTAAGTGATCTCTCTCTGGAGGAAAAGGTTAATGTTCAGTCTAGGCAACACAAACTACCATCAATCTGGGGCTTCTTTGGGCTTCATTTAAGAAAATAAGCAAACAAAGCTTGAATAAACAAACAAAGTGAAACCTTTTGCATGCCTGGTGTCCTTTTGGTTTAGTATCCACTTGTTGCTGCTGCTTGGTAGGTTGAGCTCTTCTGAGATCACTGATGGATGCAAATACAAGTGCAGTCAAAGTTATCCTTGGGACAGAGAGCACAACAGTAAAGGAAGAAGGGCTGAAAGCCTTCAAGATGACATCCTAAACTCTCCAGCAGCTGGTTTTGCCACGGAAATCTACCTTTTGAAATCAGTGTGTTTGGATGGTCTGTGCTAGGTCTGGAGGCAGACAGCTTGTCTGCTCTGATGGGAAGGCAAGCACCATTAGACTTAGTGATAAGAACATGTTTGCTGTACTTACCCTCATTTCGTGAGTGGAAACTCTATGGGAGGCTCAGAGCAGGTTGGGCAAACCAAAGGCATCCATCCCAGGCAAATGTTTGTCAGGCTCTGCGGTGGTACAGGAGCGATTTCAGCCTGATGCCCCATTGACCCTCCCAGCTGAACGTCCAGGTCTCCATTTACAGAGGGGTCATCTGTCAGAGCCCTTCCCTGCAAGTGTCAAGTTTATCCCCCCCAGGTCTGTAGTGAGAGGCCTGAGCTGCTCTACCAACATACCCCCGAGCTAAGCAAATAGTACCAGCACTTGTGTGCATTTGTACACCAGCCCCAGGGAAGATAAATGGCTCATTGTGCTCATACTGAAGGTCAGTGGGTCAAACACTGAGTAGCTCTGTCTTGCAGTCTGTGCCTAAATTGTAGGAAACATTTACGTGTGTGCTTTAAATCCAACCCCAAACACTAAAGAGCTTAAGAACACTCTTACATTGAGCACATTCCTGAGTATTTGCACAAATAGGAAAAATACCAAGCGTTGAAAACATAATATCCAAGATGTGTTCATGTCTTGGGTTCGTTGTAGGAAGTTAGCTGGGCCTCTGTGATATTTGTAGCCAAACGAGTAAGGAATACAGCTTACCTGGGGCCAAATCTTGCCTCCCATTTGTCAAGAGTCTCTCTTCAGTGGTCTTGATTTTATTTTTTTGACTAGATAGCGAATGCAATATTCATCCAGTGATTTTTATGTGGTATTTTACACCTTTTTAAAATAAACCCCTCCCTCACATTTTTTATATAGTCTAGTTAAAACATTTGTACATGGAGGAATGGGGGGAGTAAAATTCTGGCATCAATTAAAATCTTATATTCTAACCTCTAAAAATGAGGTGAAGTATCTGAGTTGGAATGCAAAATCTGGAGAAAGTAGTAAGGTAGTTTCTGGTGCTATTTTTGTATTTCCTGAGGCTTGTGTCATCATGTGCTGCCTTATTACTATTCTCTCATATAAGATATGAAAATAACAGAGGGAAATTGCTTTTCCATTCTATTTCCTGAAGTCGAAAACACACCATTAGTTCATCTTGCATTGAGATATCTCTGATATTTAAATGCTGAAGATCCATGTTGGTTGGATGCTTCATAACGTATGTCCATGTCCCTGAGACTTTGTTTCACAGAGTTCCTTTGGAATATTTATCTCCTCTTCATTATTTTTTATCTTGTCTATTCCAGTTAAAAGTTGGGGTTCTTTTTTTTTTTCAGCAACTGGCTTGTGTATTTTTTTGTTTATTTTTAATGTTTTTTATCCTTGGAGACTGAATCTTGCTCAGGTTAGTCTGTGACCAATTGGTCAGGTGGGGAAGCCCAGTGCAGGAGGTAGGAGCAAACCTACTCTGATTTTGCAAGTGTTGTGGCTACCCTGTGGTATGTGGAACTGTTAGAGCTGGTAACACTGTAGCTCTTAAAAATTCTTTGTTTCACTGAATGTAGTAGCACAACTCATTAGGGGTTTTTCTGTGTCAGTTTTTCAGGACAAATATCTAACTTTGGTTGCAATTAGTTCCTTCAATTATTACTAGGTATTGTTGCTGATATGCTGTGGATGTTTTCTTTGCATTTTGACAGGTGTACAACATGTTTCAGCATCAAAGCCTTGGAATTAAAGTCAACATTCGAGTGACCAAACTAGTCCTGCTCCACAACCGCCCTGTGAGTTCTAACTCATTTCTGCCCTGCTGCTGCGATTGTTCTGTGGTGTCTCCCAGAGCAGGGTGGGAGGGGGGAGTGGGGTCTGTCTGGCCACAGGATCACAAATTGTGAGGGTGCCTGTCACACTTCACCAGGCAGCACTAAAGGTGGGAAGTGCAGGGGGCTGGGGGAGTGAAAGGAACTACAATCCTTTTATTTATCCTTTGTTTATAGTTGTGAACCAGTCTCAGGAGTTAACCCTTACAGAGATTAAAAACTACATGGGTCTGGTATTAAATGTATGAATTCCAGACTCAGGAGGCTTTTGGATGTAGAGCTGTACTAGAAACTTGTGACTGCTGAGCTGGTGGAGTTTGGTCTGTAGATCAACTGGCAAAAGTCAGAGTGGAGTCCACAGTCCTGAGTTCACCTGCTCAGATGAAGCTGGTTTCCCAGTTTTCACTCTATCACATCTATGTCTTTGAGCCTGTGAGTTTTCATCAGAGATCCGATACTTTCTGTAAAGACTGTGGTTGATAATTATTGTCTTGTACCTTTTTTTTCCCCCAAAAAGGCAAAGTTGTCTATTGGGCATCATGGAGAGAGATCTCTGGAGAGCTTCTGTCAATGGCAAAATGAAGAATATGGTGGAGCAAAATACCTTGGTAACAACCAGGTTCCTGGTGCAAGGGATGACACCCCTCCTGTGGATGCTGCTGTTTTTGTAACCAGGTATGGTAACAACACCTAAGTGTTGTCACGGTCGTGGTCACTGCTACATGTCACAGTCAGGATCAGGCAAGACAGGAGATGCCTTTTTTCTCACACTACCTGATATAAGTGGAAGAAATAGATGAGGTTTTGGAGCATGAGTCCTTCTTCCTAGAAGAAAAGTGTGGGATTAAGAACACAGCTGAGCTCAAGTGGTCTTTGTGCAATTAGGGATGAATCAACTGAACAGTCTGAGAGGAGCAGACAGTGTGTCAGCAGTGGGGAAGGTGGTGAAGGAGTTATCTCCTAAAGAAAATGAAAGATGAATACCATAAACTGAATTAATTTCCTCTCTCTTTGCCTGAGGAGATAACCACTGTAACACCCCTCCTCTGTCAGAACTGAGATGGAGGAGGGGTGTCAGTCCTCATTTGTTTGTGTAATTGGAAACTCCTGCATTTATTTCAGATGTGAAATAACCTTTGTATAAATACTTGAGCAAAATCCTTTGCACCCTGGAGCTCCTCCACTTATTGATGTATCAAACACATCAGATAAAGAGAGAAAAAGGATGTTGTAGGGACAACAGTCTTTTTTCTTCTAACTACCTGAGCTCAACCTCACAGTACAATGTTCCTCACAGTTACCATAACTTGTGAGTAACAAATCCATGGTGTTTTAAGTTGTTTGCATTCTTTAAGATGTAAACGAAGAATTCATTGTTGTAGAAGTGATCTCTGAATAATTGAAGTGAGCACAAAATTATAGTGTAATATGGATGCTCCTTGTGCTAGAAAAACACTACTTCCTACTCCCTTCTTCCCCAGTTGTAGAAATATATGTTTTTGCATAAACTGCCATCCTGATTGTAATAATCTATTTTGTTACCATTCCCAGTGCAAACTCTCCATGGGATTGTGGTGAGTGTTCACTAAAGTAGCTGCTGAGGTGGGCATGGGGCCAGCAGAGTCCCTAAGGATGCACCTGCACAGACAGTTCCCTCAAATCCTCCTCTCTTCTCTGTATTCACTGTAGTCCACCAAGCACTTACAGATATTTAACAGTTTAGACAGGGTGAATAGTTCCTTTGAAGTCAGTGGGCTGCATATCCTGGTTATAGTTAAGCATGTGCTTCACTGGATCAGGGCCTAAATAAATAACTAACATTTTTGTTAAACTCATCTGGGTATCCAGTTGTCCTGCCTGACAAGTGAGGCAGACAGAATCTCTTCTGATGTGCTCTGAGTGTGGGGTGGAAGGAATGAGCAGAGCATTTCATCTGTGCACCTTTTAAAATTGAATGCATAATGTCAGGCTAAATGAGCTGGACTCAGGCATCTGAGGAGGAACTGGAGAAAGAAATTTTAGGAGGAATTGTTCAGTATATTTGCAGGGGTTTGCACTCAGAATGGCTGCAGAAGTACAGGTTTGGTTGGGTTAAAAACTAGATTCAGCTTTGGTGAGAAAGTTCAGGCCAGAGAGCACATTTCTGTGCACAAGAGGAGCATTTTTCCTGTTGGGTAGGCCAGCAGTGTGGATGTGTAGGCTTTCCTTCCTTCTTGCTGTGTCTTGTCATCCTTAACCCATCCTGCTTCTGCATTGCTTGGAAGAGTTCTGGCCCAGCACCCGATTCCTTTGTCAGGGAAATGAATTTTTCTCCTCTTGGCTTTGGAAGTGTGTGTGTGTGTGTGTGTGTGTGTGTGTGTCTGTGTCTGTGTGTGTGTGTGTCTGTGTGTGTGTGTCTGTGTGTGTCTGTGTCTGTGTCTCTGTGTGTGTGTCTGTGTGTGTGTGTGTGTGTGTGTGTGTGTGTGTCTGTGTGTCTGTGTGTGTGTGTGTGTGTGTGTGTGTGTGTGTGTGTGTGTGTGTGT
>NW_020884889.1:2178121-2203877 GCF_003945725.1 Corapipo altera
TGTGTGTGTGTGTGTGTGTCCCTGGACCCTCCCCAGACTGTGCAGATGGACCAGTGGCAGAGGAGATGGGAGCAGCAGCATGTCCAGCACAAGCAATCGCGCCAGAAAAAGCAGAAGCTGAATTTTCAGCAGCTGCAGCTGCTTTAGGACTAGAAACAGATTCTTTGGGGTCAAGCTCTGAAGAAATCCCTCTGGTTCCAATCTGGCTGGGTTCATCTGAAGCACCAAGGCATGCTTGCCTTTTGAAACTCCACCTCGAACTGATGGTCCCCATGTCCTCATTTATATGCAAAAGTAGATTATTTAGGTGGCCAGTATTCCTCGTGTGGGATGCTCATGGTATCCACATGAGCTCCAGGTAAGAGGCACATTGTGTCTGTGAAATAAGATGTACCATTGTCCAGCTCAGTAAATAAGTGAGACAGTGGGAATAATCTGTCACAGCCCTGAAGGTCTGAGTATAGTGCTGTGGTCTCTATAATCACTTCTTGTTCAGATTCTGTTTCTGAACCTGCAGAAACTCAGATCTCTGGCATCTATGGATAATGTACTTCATAGTTTAACAGGCAGAATAACTTCTGTCTGCAGAGTCTGTATTTTAGTGATTTTAGAAGCATGTCTCATCTGAAACACATTCCCCCTCTTGATCCTCTGTGTTTGGCATTCCCTGGGGAATCTTCAGACTCACTGCTGTCATCCCAGCTCCTGGCTGGAGGTGTTTGGGTTACCTGTTAGACCACAGGTCATGTGATAGCAGAGCAAAGAATGTCACAACACTGACAGGAACAGGATTCAGAGCTGTCATTGAGCAAAGACTTGGGTTTTTTTCCTGTCATGGTGGTGTATTTATTCCTTTTGCAGCCTGCTCCTCCCTTCCACATTTCTCCATTAAATGGGCAAATGGAGCAATTCACTGTGCATGGAGGAATCTGGGCACACAGTGCTCCTGAATGTACACATGGACGTGGAAAGTTTGTTTTGGCAGGTTTTTGACTGTACCAGTTTCCTCTGTCCTTCAGCTTTATGACCCTGCAGGGTTAAAGTGGTCAAAAGATGTCATTTGAAGGATGCTGGGAATGGCCATTTAACAGAATACTTCTTATTCCTGTTGCACAGTTCAGCTACTGTCCTCCTTTCTTACAGGAAGGACTTGAATTGCAGAGTTTAGCTGAGCACAGTTAGGTATTTTTTTCCAGTTGGTGGGAGCCAGATGGAAGAGTGACTGTAGGAGGAGTTCTGAGCTCTTCTGGCTGTTTTTATTGAACAAAACAACTGACTTCTTGTCATTTTTTGAGAAGAATTGTTGTAGTTTGCTAATGGAAACCCTCTGCTCAGCTCCACACGTGATAGTGACTGAGAATTTCACAGGCCCCTGCAAGATGAGACCACGTGTCCTGCTTGATTCAGGTGGATAGAGGTGAAAAGAATTATCTAAGACTCAGTGAGATAAGGTCAGATGTTGAATTTGAACTGCAGCTCCTGGAGTCAGAGTCTTATTTCAGTGTAGCTCAGTAAAAGGTTCTGCTAACAAAACTACATCTCTGTGGTAAGAGACCTTTGCACATGCAATGAATATTAGAATATCTCCTTTATATCGTTGCATGTCGTTATAGTATCATGTCAGGCTCTCACTTCAAAAATACAGATGCAGTTGAGCTCAAGAAGGTGCCAGAGAGACACCTGTGATTGAAACCCTTTTAACAGCAGATAAGCTTCAGGTGGCAGAGTGGGGCCATCTGAAATCACTGCTGTGACTGGCCCACAGGTGAGACAGGTCTTTCTTAACCCCTCTCCAGGCCGTGTGTCCTGTCTGATTGCCAGGGAAGGACTGTAGGAGTTTCAGGGATAGGTTTTGTGATGGAGTGGCTCCTTGCCTTTGGAAGAAGACTGAGAACCCACCAGGCTCGTTTGTGACTAAAGGTTTGGATGTGCTCTTCTGTTTGGCCACAAGGTTTTGGGTTAAGGTCTGGATGATTTAAAGCCTGGCATATTGGTACAAGGTCATTGAATATGAGGATGGAGTCCCTTGGAGTTGTGTTTATGGAGCTTTAGGGATGGGCTGAGGGGGTTTCATGCTTGGAGTGCCTCATGCAGTGAATTGGGCAGCTGTTTAGTTCTGCTGACGTGTTTCAAGCCCTTCCCTGACCAAACAGCATCACAGACTAGGGTTGTTCTACCTCTGTGGGAGTGTCTGCAAGTTGTGCTGGATCCTTTACAGACCCCTCATTTTATGGCACAGTGGCAATTCCTCCGTGGAGCTGCCTGGAAGTGCCAGACGCCTTTCGGTGTCAAACAGCCTGCGAGGAGCAGAACTGCAGAACTGCTGCGTGTTATTTGCAGGGCTGGATGGCCCCTGAAGAGAGAGGCTTTTCTAGCAGTGGCCTCCTGCCATCTGCTAATAGTTCAGCTATCTGTTGTCACAAGAAAAGCATCTGTTTGATTTACCAGTTTATATAACATAATAAGTCCTTAAATAAACCTCCGTCAAGTTGGCTCTGCGAACTCAAGCAGGAGCTTGGTGCCAGCTCCGTCAGGAGACTGTCATTAGTCTTCCTTGGAAAGGCTGGAATGCCAAGGTGTCGAGACACAGGCTGTGGGGAAAAATGAAGGCTGGGGCCGGTGTGTGGTCGTAGCTTCCGATTTTATTTTGTCCCTGTCTGATCTTTTTAACACTTTGATGGTTGTTATGGTTTTTCTGCACTCAAGCATAGTTAGTTTTCAATGTCTGCTTAACAAGAGCTGGTAATGGCTGTTTGTTTCTCTCCTTCCAAGCCTTTGACAACTTGATTTGTGACTTTCAAAGAAGTTTGGTAGTGAAGGGTTTGGGTTATCAGCTGCAGTCCAGGGCCTTAAATCCCTGTTCCTATAAATCCTAGTTTCGTAATTTTCTTCAAGGAAACATTTTTTTTAATATTTATCTGTTTTTATATTAAGTATTTTCTTTTTCTAAGTATTTATCTTTAAGTATTTTTGATCTTCTTCCTGCCAGACTCTTAAACTCTGAATCCCACGGGGACTCAGGCATTTCAAAAGGCACACTCCAAATGTGCTAATAGGGTTCTTTCACCAGCCTCCCCACAGGGTGAGGAAAGCCATAATGACAGAGATTATGGCTCCTCAGCTCCCCTTGGGTTAAGGAGCTTCTGAAATGTTTTAGCACATGTGATGTTTTTCTCCAGCTCCTCTTCATAGTGGATTGCACTGCAAAGCAGGGCTGGTGAAGAGAGCTCCTGAAAGTTTAGGTCTAAGTGCTTATTGAAATGTATTCAAACCATTAATTTAGTTATAAAATACCTTTTCCCCCCACAGGTGTTTTTCTGTCATGAGGGAACTCATTTTCAAAGTCTTCTCACATGAAGTGCCCCTGCTTTGATGGGGAGCTTCAAGGCTTCTTATTCTGTTTGTATTTAACACAGCTCCATGGATTCCTTGTTGATTTGTGAGTGCATGTGTCATATGTAGTATCTTCTCATGCCTTGATGAGATATGGGGGAGTAGCAGAAACCAAATGAAGCCTCTTGAACCTCTCTGTGTTGGATTCAAATCATAAAATGGCAAATCTGACTGTAGCAGGTTTAGCTGAAGCCAATTTACCTGTTACCTGGCAAATCCTGAAATTCTCTTTCTTGTTCCACGTCAACATCTGTCATTCTCTGTTTAGTCCTGCTTCTTTCTTGTCCTTTTCTGTTCTAGTGGAAGAAAAAGAAAAAAAACTGCAGAGCTGAGAGTTTTTGGGTGTACATTTTTAGTTCTGTGCCTTCAGGCAGTGCCCCACACATCTCCTACTCCCACTTCTGATGGTGCTGCTGCATCACAGGGTGCCTGCTCCTTTTTGTTACAATTCTCTTATGAAAAAGAAGAACTTCAGTTTTAATCTGGTTGCTGAAGCAGTCTGATCTCAGAGAGTGAGGCAGGGCTCTTTTAGGTGCTAAATCTTAAGTCTGTTCAATTTGACTGTGGTGTATGGAGCTGATTCACATAATTGCTTGTAATAACCTCCCAGTAGCAATCAGAGCTGCTATCAGTGTTGTCATCGTGTAGACTGCACAGCAGCTTGAAAAAAATCCCCAAACCTCAACACCCCTGGTCTGTGAGTCGTGCTCCAGTGCCTTTTCCCAGCCTGGAGTCTGGAGGCACAGGATCCATTTCACTTCTGTTCTGTTTTTCTTTCTAGGACAGATTTCTGCGTACACAAAGACGAGCCTTGTGACACTGTGGGTAAGTCAAAGGAGCAGGGGAGGGTATTTTGAGAGCCAACTCTGTGCTAAGAGGAGCTTTCTGGGCAATCTTTCATTCTTTGGTTTGCTGTAATGTTGGTTTTGCAATCTGTGTACCTCTGTGGTACAAATATGGGTTAGCTGAGCAGACTGTGAACTGTGAATAAGCCATTAAATTTTAACCCCTTCTGAACCCTGGAGGTCTCAGAGTTCAGGAATTAATCTTCTTTGGAGTGGATGTAGAAGAAACTGCCTGCTGGTGTGTCTGTCTGATGTTCCATTCAGTTCTCTCTCACCTAAACCAAGACTTTGCTAACTGAGGAATGTATTTCCCATTGTGAAAACCTGTGTGACACTCCCAGATCAAACTCAGATTCTGGAGAAGAATCCCTCATTGTGGGAAAGCCAAGTTAAATCTTTTCTGCCTCCTGTTCCTCCTTCTTCCTAACTGCCTTTAATCATGTTCAAACCCTGCATACACAGGGTCCTTACATGTCACACATTAAACACTTGGCTTATTTATTTCACTCAGGTAGCAGAACCTTCCCTCTATCTCTTCTCCTGGTATTTTTTTTTAATCCCCACAGTAGCAGCAGTGTTTGGAGGCACAGCTGAAAATCATCTTTATGGTGACCACATGATTATTTTTTTTTTCAGTACTGCCTCAAAGTCAAATGGCCCCTTATCCCACAATTCTGTATAAACTGGGGATGGATCCTAATTTTCAGGGAGACACTTGCAGACCCAGGAGTTGCTCTGCTGACAGTGGGTGATGAAGAGCATGGGGAAGGTATTTTCAGCAGGAGCTCTGGAACAGCCTGTGGAGGCTCCTCTTGGAATGCAGGTCCTCCCTCTCTGTGGTGTGGGGACTGATCAGGAGAAAGGAGAAAACACAGAGCTGGAATATACACACCCATGAGCAAGGACAGGCCTCCACATCCCAGGTTTTCTTTCCAGGCAGAATCCCTCACAATGCATTTATTCTGTGGAAAACAGGCTTCCACTGAGGAAGGTTTTTGTGCTGTGTACCTGCACCTGGAGATGGCTGTGGTGACATACAATAAAGAAGTTAAAAAAACCAGAAAAGAGAGAAGCTGATGGAAGACACATGCTGACTAAAGTCAGAGCTCTTTCCATTTTCCAAGACAGTATTGTTGAAGGTCTCTATTCAGGGAATTATATTACCAGAGACAGCATGACTAAGGAAATATTTTTATGACTTCTTTTCTGTTCTTACAATACCCAAGTTATTTCTCGTGCAGCGATTTGCTGCAGGCTGTGGCTGCAGTCAAGAAAGGGAATGACCACAGAAATAAAGATTAAACTCATTTGTTGCTCTTTCCAGCATAGTTTTCCAAGATATTTAGAAGGTGAATGAAAGAAATTTAGAAGACAAAAGCAGTCTGGCCTCTTAGCTCTCTTCAGTGCTACTTTTCTTTCCTTCTCCCCTGACAGTTTGATTATGTGTCAGCAAAGCACTTGTATCTTCACTTATGCATTTTCTGTGCCCCATTTGGCCTTGTTGTGCCATTTACATTTTTTCATAGCAGAGGAAGACTAAAATAATGAATGTACTTTTGTGACATGTGCCTGGTTGAGAAAGTGCTTAGTGTTGGCAGTACTAAATTTTAACCCTGTGAAAGATCCTCCAACTTCCCTCCTTAGTCAGAATAGGGAAAAACAGGTGTTGGTTGTAGAGAAATAGGTTTTTAATAGCCACTGTTTTATGCCCTGGGTATGTACCTTGGTTATCTAGGCACCAGTGTAGTGGGGCGTTTACTTGGGCTTAAAATGAGTGTAACAATCGAGGCAGGAAGGTGCCCATTGCTACTCCATATGGCTTATGAAGGTTTATCTTTGGGTTTCAACCATCTCCACTGTTCCCAGATTCCTGTTCCTCACTCCAACTCCCAGACAGTCCTCTCCAAATCAGCAGCACTGCCTGTGAAAGCAAGAACACTGCTCCAGTGAGTGACATTGTGTTTGGTCTTGACGGTGATGCTGAGGTTCCAGCACTCCCCAGAGTTCTCTACAACAGCAACTTGCTTTCATTTCTTGCCTTATACTTCACTTTTATAGATGATGAACATGGTCTCAGCAGATGCCTGTGTGTTTTTATACCTGCTCATGGGTGAAGTTGGCCCTTGCAGTGGCAGTACTGCCGTCCTGTAAAGGAAGAAACATCTTTCTGGTGAGCAGGAGCTCTCTTAAACTATGTGAGACTGAGGCTGCTGCTCTATATAAGGCAGAGAATCTGGGCTCTAGACTCCTAATTTCTATTCCCAGCTCTGGCACTGACTCACTCTGTGACATTTGGCAAGTCACTGACATTCTGAAAGCTTCTGTCTACCTCTGTGAAATGGGGATTTTTGAGTGCAAAGCTACAGGAGATTGCATGGCTTAGGGAGGTCTCCTGTAAAAAGAGTGTGGTGGTCTTGGGTGTGTGTTGCAACACAAGTCCAGAATCTAATATTGCTTAGTCATGTTCAGGAGACTGAAAGGAATCTCTTAAATTATGTATGTTGAAATAAGAGGGCTCAGAGTGCTCTAGGTAAGGTGTTTTGTTTTTTTTTTTTTAATGACCATGCCTTGATTTTCTTTACATTATGAGAAATCCAGAAGGAGAACTTTTCCTGGTGGAAGCACCGAGGCCCAGCTGTTGTTGGGAAGTGGGATCATGAAGTTTAAATGGCTCATAAGAGGTGTTCATTTGTGCTCTAAAAGATCCATATTGGAAAACCTGTCTGGAATCTTTGCCTGCCATGCAGACACAGAGAGAAAACAGCAGCAGGAGGTTTGTATTTGTATTCTGGCAGGGGCCCCTCACTGAAACCAGTTGCTTTGGGGACTTGGTTCAAATTTTCTTGGCCCAGCTGCCAGGGCAGTGTGGAAGGGTTACATAATGGCTGAAACAAGCTCAAAAATGGGGGAAAATATGTAGGTATGTCTTTGTGGGGTGATACAGAGCCACATTTGTGTAAGAAATAGTTTGTTAATGCTCATGGCCCCACTTGGGTGGGTAAGTCAGCCCAGAGAAGGGATGAATTCCAAAGGAGGTGTTCCAACAGCCTCCGCTGCGGGACCTCTGAGAATGTGAGCAGAAAGGTTTGCTCTGTGTGACACAACCTTGTCACACAGCACTCAGAATTCCAGAGGCTGCTCCAGGCTCATCCCTCGTGCTGTGACTCCAACCAGAGCTGCCGTTTCCTGCAGGAGAATCTTTGTTCCAGTGGAGCTGCCTGTGAGCAGCCAAACTGCAAGTTTAATGTCTCACTATTAATATCAGGCTGCAGTTTGGAGCCTTGCACAGTGTCAGGATCCAACCTTTCTGTGACATAAGCAGATTGAGAATGCCCCTTTCCTTCAGTATTTCCACTGCTGGTGCCAAATAAGCAGCTTTACGGTTAGTTAGGAATGATCCTGCATATTTCAAGGCAGAGCTTGGCCCTCGTTCCTCGGTGTACATGTTACCCCAGATCCAAGCTGAAACTTCCCTGTATTCAGCTAATAATAAAAGTGGGGGCAGTGTGGAATTGGGAAATGGAAAACGAGAATGTGTCTTAAATATCCTTAAATTGCCCTGGTTAAAAATGACTTTACCTCTGCTGCAATCACATGTGCTTTTCTGTGGCTTGATGTTGGGGAAAAGAAAGCAGAGTAAGTGTGTGCACTGCAGAGGGGCAGGCTGAGCTGGAGGAGTAGCTGCCTGGAGACAACCAAGCAGAGAGTGGAGGTGATTGAGAAATGTAATTTTCCAGACTCTTTCCACGAGTGACTCAATGTTTTGTGAAAAACATTCCCATCTCCTGGCTGTTTATCATAGGAAAGTGCTCCAAAATATGCCCAGGTTTGGCAAAAGAGGGTCTGGGTCTCCAGGTAGGTGTTTTTACTCCATGTAAAACACCTGAATAAAGAACTGCACATCTTTACCTGTTCCTTGGCCTTTTGCCTCTGCAGTTTTTGGCCTGTCCACAGCAAGGGACAGTTCTGGTTGTCCTGCCTCTACTTTGTCCTGAGCATTTACATCTTCGTCCCTACGTCACATTGAGTCCAGTCCCCTAACTGTGTCACAATTCATCCCCAAGGAAAGGGAAAAGCCTAGCTGGTTTGCTGTGAGTGGAAAAGAAAAGGAATTCTCACATTAAAAACATTTTCCATAGTGGTTGGTGTTGAATGTTTCTGTGTATTCCAGGGCGGGTTTTTATTTGATGCCAGAATAAATAGAAATACCTGCTGCTTAAAACAATTCATTAGAGCAGCAGTGCCTGGCTTTAGCAAAAGCCTTGCTGGGACTGTCCTTCAGCCCAAACCCAAACACACTTTAATACATTAAAATGAATGTACTGGAGGTTAAAACGTCCCTTAAAGAAACGCTGTCGAGTGGATTTGGGGTTTGGGAAGGAAAGGGACCTTGCAGCACCACACATTCCTGTCCCTTGTGGCTCTGTAGGGCAGTGGAGTCAGGCTGCTGGATTTGGGAAGCCAAAGGGAGCTGTGGTACAGTGCAGTGGATGAGTTTTTCCCTTGCCTTTGGGTTGCTAGGGAATAAATGCTGGGCTGCACAGCCCAGACAGTGCAGGACTGTGCTATTGGGCATGTTCATCCCTACTGTCTCCCAGGCTCCACCCTGCCCACAGGAGCCTTCCAATTCCTTTTCACCAGCTAGCAATCCCTCCTCTGCCAGATTCCCACTAGAAATCTGTGTGCCAAGTGAGTGTAATCCGAGATTGCATAAACCTCAGTAGAAGCAGTGGGATGAGCACAGCCACTCAGGTAATCAGCAATTCCTGCTGCAGTAACCTTTTTGCTCTTCCTCACTCCAGTGTCCTGTGTGGGCTTTTTCTTCTTTCTTGTTTTGGGGACATGACATCAGCCAGGCTGCCTCCCAGGTGCACTAAAGACCAGAAGAAAACCCTGGTTCCACCAGACTCAGGGAGAGTTTTGTTAGTGATTTCGGGAGGGTCAGGACCCTGGTCCTGTTCTTAGGCGTTGTCTGAGACGTGCAACCCTCCTGATACTATTTTATAGAGACTTATTTTGGGTTTTTTATTGTTATGGAAAGTAGAGCATTTCACTTCTATTTGCCTTTGGGTTTGTTTTGCAGCTCAGTAGTCGTGTTTAGGTTTGTGTTTATTCATTCCATATATTGAGGGCACTGGTGGATTCTTGGCTTCCTCAGCTGAAAAATGTCTGTCTTTCTGGAAAAGACACAGTAGCCAAACATGAGATACTGTCCTTATTTGGGAGCTCATATTGTCCCTTTGCAAGGAGTTTTTATAGAAAATAGGTGTTCTGTTCTGGAAACATATCAATCTATGAGTGCTATCAGCTCCATTTCCAACTATCTCAACTTTTTTTTCTTCCTTTTCTCTTTTGTCATGTCTTGGGGGAAAGAATTACCTTGCACACTTAAAATAAATGGAAGAGTTTAGTGAAGGGAGGGTCAGTGACAGGTTTTCTGTATGTTTGTCATTGTTCCCTCTCCATGTGTTTCCAGTCCCTGACTCTGAGGTCTCATAGACCCTTAGCTGCTCTCATGATTAACTCCTTTCCTTTCCTTTTTTCCCAAGGGTCTGTTTCTCTTTGGGGTTAGTTCAGAGCTTTTAGGAGCTCTTGCTCAGTTTTTTTCCTCCATCTCCTCTTTGCTCAGCTGGGGCTGGACACCAAGGTGCTGCTCTTCCCAGAGGATCCTGGGTGCTCTGTCTCCTGTCGCTGCAGGACTTGCCCATCCAAGGTCACGGAATTTCCCTACATTTATTCCATTTCAGTCTTCATCAACCTCCAGCAGTTCCTTATTAGTTCTCCTCCATACATCATTCTCCTTTTGCAGCCCCGAAATGTGTTTCAAGCACTTTTATTTTCCCATTATTTTTCTGCCTGTCTGTCTTCCTGGTAAGCACCATCCCAGAAGATAAAGTAGTGGTGGTGTGTTTGAAGCTGGTTCTCAAGGAGTTGGAACTAAACACTGTCATTGAGGAGGAATAACACACTTCCTGCTCTGTACCTGGCCTTTCATTTCCTCCATCAAACTGCTGTTGATAATTAATGGTGAGAGATACCTAAGCTGAAATATGTACATAGTCATTGTCAACTCTAAGGCAGCATGTCCAAAGTCTTCTCAGCAGCTCACCACCCTGCTTTTGTTTGTCTTTGCTGATCCTAAATCTTACTTTTCTTATTGCTCACTCAAAGCCTCCAGTCAGACTTTACAACAGAGCTTTTTTTCTTCCTTATTGGGGCTCCCCACAAAGTTGGTGCAGGATGGTGAAGCTTATCTGAGCTTGGAAGCTTTATCTTTTCCCATGGTTTTATTAATGGTTCATGGGAATGGTTTGTGATGAATATAAGAGAACACCTGTCTAGAATGCTGTGGAAAGGATCTCTATTCCTTCAGCAGGCACCATATTACTGAGCAAACATCCTTCAGGCCAGCACATCTTGGTGTTGTGCAGAAGGGGTGCTGATTATTGTTTGAATGAAATAAATCTTCATAGAATCATCATAAAACCAGAGACTGGCTTGGGTTGGAAGAGACCCTAAAGATCATCTCATTCCACCACCCTGCCATGGGCAGGGACATCTTCCCCTAGACCAGGTTGCTCCAAGCCCTGTCCAACGTGGTTTTCTTCAGAAAGCTCCCTGGCTACCAGAACTGTGCTGTGGCACTTTCCCATCAGGCATCCAGGACTCCAGCCCAAATCCCAGCCTAGTGTTCAAACTGGTGGGTAACTAAGCTCCTTTCTGTTACTTTATTAAAAGAAGTAAGTCATGAGGGAAAACATTTGCCATGACTTTGTTGATATTTATTCTGATACTCTGACTTCATTCTTTCATTTCAACTCCATGTCATAAATCACTTTATGTGCTAAATCATAGCACAGTTTGACTGGTGCAGGTGCAAACATGTCCTGCATTCCACTCCAGGGCCATTTCTGTCTGTCTGAAATTATAGAGACATGTACACAAAGCACCTGGGAATTTCTGTCTCATAGCTTAAAGGGCAGATACCTGCATAAGATGTTCCTTTCCCCATCTTTGTACCCCTCACCCTCCTTCCTAAGTCTGGGGCTTTCACATGCAATCAAAAAGGGCTCATTGTTACTGTTTTAACTAACAGTTACCAATGAATTTATGATATAGTTTCCCTCAGAAGCAATTCAATACATTTTCATGTTAGTCTGGAGTCAAAAACAACCAGAAGCATGAGATTTTAATATATCCTTTCCTTCTGTGTGATAGGTGAGGCATTTGATTCACTTGAATATACTGTGCTAGAACTTCTGAGTTACAGTTTTATCTCCTAGACAGTTTTCTGCCTCGATTATCTTCTAAATTAGAGATGATTTGTGGGACACTGCCTGAGAACCCAGGCTTTCCTTATGGCTAAGTAGCATTTAATGATGATTTAAAGAAATCTCTGCTGTTGATCTCAGAAAGTGGTCATTGTGTTTGCAAACAGACAGGCTGAAGGCAGGAGCCTAATTGATGTCCAGCAAAGCCTCCACTGCCAAACAACTGTCAGGAAAAGCTCTGGAACTGCTCCTGGCTACTGTGTGTGTGAGGCTGAGCAGCCTTTGAGGCAGACACGAGCAGAACAAGCTCATTATATTTGGTCTGTGGACAGAGCAGTTCTGTCTTTTGGGGTTTACAGTATTTCTGCTCTTGTCTCTTGCCTTGTGCATGGAAGTGGAGATTTTATTGCTTTCTGCACTGCTTCACACCCCAGCTCCATCACTTCCCCTTGCTGAGGGTTTGTTTCTCTGGGGGATTCTCACAACAGTGATCATAAAATAAAGAAAATCGTCAATTCTGCTTTCATAGCTCATCCTGCTTCTTCCTTTTCTTTTTATAATAAAAGGCTGTGGAAAGAGAAATAGTGTTTGTTTTCCACAGTGTCAAACCTGCTGTCAGTACACTGTAAATAACCCATCTGGGCTGGAAATGCCAATCCAAGAATCTGTGCAGCTGAAAGCAGGATTTTCTGCTGTGATACAGTGGACAGGGGAAACATGGGACTCATAAAACCATTTCTCACTGGTTCTTATCCAAGAGCATGGAATGATTTTGCACATCCTGCCTTCCAGCCCAGTGCCTTCCCCGTTAACTCACGGTGCCTCCCTGTCAGACCTGTGCCATTAACCAGTACAGTCAGGGGGGTTTGCATTTGATTTCATTTGTAAAAGGAATTTACTGAGAGGAGAAGGAAATGAATTTGTAAATAGGGCTTTTCCTCAGTAAAATTCAAAGCTCTTTACCAAAGAGATCAGAATGGTGATCCCCACTGTAGTGGTGAGGAAATGAAGCCTGGAGGTGGGAAGGGACATGCCAAGGGACAGAGCAGAGCCCAGCCTTGAGTCAGTCCAAGCCCTCAGCTGGAGGCAAGGCTACCTCTTCCCAGGCCTTCCCAGTGGCAGCTCCACTTCCTTGGGCACCAGCCAGTTCTTCAGGTCAGTAAAATAATGACTGAACCCTTCAACAGGCCAGAGGTCTGTGTTTCTCCTTTCCACTGCCTGGGTCCCTGTTTTTCCATGTTTTCCCACATTCCAGCCTGGTCAGTTTGCTGCTCACTGCAGCCCTTCCACAAAGCTGATGTGTTTATAACTGAGAAACCTCTGAGGTTTTTCTCCTCCTCCTGTCAGACATAGATGGCTTTTATCCAGTTGACTGCTTTACAGTGCCTTTATCCTTTGCTGGCTTGAAAACATTTCAGATAGTTCCTATTGTTTTATAGACCCTGTAGCTAAAAAACCAAGCTGTGCAAAAACATCTGTCCATAGCTGTGCAATAGGCTGCAGACATGTAGGGTAATAAGGCATGATTGCATTCATTGGAGCATTTGCTCCACTGGATAATCAAATAGGAGCATTCCAGTTGCACACAGGATATGTAAGAGTAAGGGAAGGAAATGAAGGACAGTTGCCTACTGTACTTTTACATTTCTTCTGTCGTGCAGCTGCCAAGACTAAATGCAATTTTGAGAGCGAGTTTTAAGTAACGTGGAGATGAGATTTTACTGGTGATAGCCAAGAAAACCACACTGGGGAACGGGCATAAAACTCTCCCCCCCCATCCCCAACAAGGGAGTTTGACCTGCACTGATATTTTTTTTTCACTTGAATTTTTTCTTTCCAGCTTTGGTTCACCATCTGGTGACATGACCTGGTGTAATACCTAACCCATTTTGCAGGGTGTCTGGTCCTGGAAGGATTTTGCTACACCAAATGCACTCAATAGATTGAAAGTCACTTTAAATCCTTGGAATGTTGTTGGGATTTATGTAACGATTCTCCCACTTCCACTGCCTCAGCACAAGCTCCAAGCTTTTCAGTTGGGACTGTGCAACACAAATAGGAACTGGGTTTGTAACAGCACTTTGCACCACTGAAAACCTTCCTTGTGTTTACCAGACACTGAAAATCTTCCCTGAAAATGCAGCAGGGAGTGTCCTCCAGCCAACTGGGGTCCAACACAAACCCACTTTGTGGCTGTAAATATTAATGGCAGGTGCTGTGGGTAAGGTGATGAAAATTTGAGCTGACCCAAGAATGCACAGACACATCCTGGAGTAAAAATGACTGTCTGTAAAGGCACAGCAGAGTACTTTGAATTTTACACATGGGAATTTAACCAGATCTCCCTTGCAGAAAATACTGGGGTTACCTTATCAAGCTTTTGCCAATTCAGATAGGAAAGTGAGTGTAGATGGTGAAATTTTAGCCTAATTCTTACTGAGGGTTGTAAATTTATCTGTGTGTTTGTGTGTGTGTGTGTGTATAAACTGTCCTTTGAAAAGAACTTGAATTCCTTGGAATTTTCTTTGGACACAGGGGTTCTGCTTTATAGATTTTTAAATTTCAGGTTCAAAATCCTATAATCTGCAAGGTTTTTGTCTGAATTAGTTAGACAAGTCTTTTTACCTTTTAGATCAACTGACAGACATACATTGAAGTTATTGAAATAATAATTTAACAAAACCCCAGACTCGACCCATCAAATCTCTTTCTCCTGTTCTTTTCAGCATGATTTGTTGAATGCCAAGGATTTCTGTGTTTGCTTAGCATGGAATTAGCCTTGGATTTCTGCTGTAGCTGGTGGTCATGAGCAGTCAGCAGGTTGGGGATGTTTGTTGGTTTTGTGTGGTTGTGTCAGACGGTTTTGTGTGGCCGTTTTGCCTGAGCTGTTTGCACTGAGGCTCTGCCTGGCCACGACCAGACTGCTGGGTACACAGGAATGTTCTGCTGAGGATCTGCTTGTTGGTTTTAATAATGTCATCCATCAGGCTCCAGCATGTACAGCAATATTTGTGCTGCAGTAGACAAACAGTGTAAACACTGCAGTTATTTATAAGAAGACTGGCTAGTGAGTAAAGAAACTCCCTGTGGATGTTTTTGTTTGTTGAAAATGAGTCCATCAGTCTCATCAGAGTTTGTTGTTCTTGAAATGACAGAAAAGTAGAAGATTGAAGTTAGATTTCTACTTAGCATTTAGATTTTATATCTCTGTTTAAGAACCCTGTACACTCATTTCTTATCTTCTGTGCTCCAGTTGTTTGCTTTTCTTGCTATGTCTGTCAGTCAGAGAGAAAATGGTATCTCCAGCTTGGTCTTGCTGGGTCCAATTGTGGATTAAATTCCTGACTGTACCTGTGTCCTGACTCCTGGTCAGTTCTGGGGAAGTGTTGCTGCTCCTTCTAATCCCTGTGGTGACTCTTACAAGTGTCTGTTGACTCAGACTTCAGAAAAGCACTGTTGTTCCCTGGGGTTGCTCTGTCCTTCCAGGTGGTTTTCCCTGTGATTCCTGCCTGACCTTCTGTACCTGGACACACACTTAAGCAGCTTCTGAAGTGGGGATGCTTTCCTGAGCCTGGGATCCTCTGACACAAAAATACTGCTTAGGACTACTGGAGTTCTAAGCTTCGGAGTTTTCTTTTGGAGATGCCTGGTGCCTCAGGAGAGTCTGATAACTTAAATATGTTTCAGTTTCATCTTTCTTCCCCCCGGTGTCTCATTCCTTGTTCCTTAATGTTCTCTGCTTTGCCCCAGACTTCTTTCCATGTGTTTGTCTGTCTCACCTGGATCTTCCCATTTCCCTTCTCCTGTGTGGAGCCAAGTGAGGAGCAGAGGTTCCTGGCACAGTGCTCTCATGTTGGCATCTCTCTGTAACTGTGGAGCAGGGCAGGGGTTGATGGTCTCAGCTCATTTGGTCCTTCCCACAATGGACTTGCTGTGGTTTGTGCTGCAGCACAGAGCTGTCTTTGCTGTGATGGTTGGATGATTTCTTCTCTGAATGACAGATCTAAAAGTGATAACTTATGACTGAATATCTCAGAACAATCCCTTTTATCTATTTTTATCTGTGTCACTTGTTGCATTTTCAGACTGGGAAAAATAATGAGTATTTGTTCAGTGCATTGGTGTATTTAGATACCAGTGTCTGAGCCACAATGTGGTTTAAACACTGAAGTAAATAAAGCTTTTTTGCTTTACATTGAAGTAAAAAAGGCAAAGACCAACCTTCTGTGACTGGGAACTGAGTAAAGGAGGCCATGAAATGGTTTAATGCACCTTCTCCAAAGCCAAGGGTGATGCTTGTGTTGGTGCCAGTGAGATTTTGATCAAGCCTGTGGTGTTTATGATGCTGTTAAAATTAGAGCAGGTGTGACACACATTCAGCTTGTTTGCTGGGGGTGCCATGAAGCTGATTATGATACCATTAATCAGGTGGCTTTGCTGGGAAATGCATCTCGTTCATGGCAGCTGAGAGGAGGCCACTGGGCTCCCATCTTCAAAAATACTCTTTCTGTGGAGCTGGGAATTACAGCTGTTACTGCTGCAAATTCCCTCCACAGGCCACACTCAGGCAGGTGTAAAGGAGCTTCTGAATTTCCTGGGAGTCTTTTATTGAAGGGATATGAGACTGGGAGAGGCACTTCCCTTGCTGGGAGAACTGTAACACAAAGGCCTGGAGCAGTAACATGAACACACGTGCATGGAAATGTCCCTTGGCTCTGCAGGAGTCTGGGACAGTTTTCTTTAGTGCTGCTGCAGATGCTGTCCCTGTGAGCCAGACTGGAAAGGCCTCAGGACTGGGACTGTGCCTTGACTTGTGTCTGTGAGGCACCAGGGACTCTTCTGGCTGCTGTCAGTCATCACAAGGAGCTCAGCAGGATTCATCCAAATTTGTGTTTTCTTTCACAGGAGCTCGAGTTTGAACATGAGAGATTTCTTTTTATTGAGTGTGAGAAAAGCTCAGGCTTTTTGTAGTGAAAATTTCTCTCTAACTGGTGTTACTTTAAGGGTAACATTTTATTTTTGAGTGATCTAGAGAAAGAGGTACTTAAAAAAGTAGATTCAGGGCATATTAAAAATATCTCCAGCCACTTACCTCTGGAATTAGCCATTACTTCTCTTCAGTCAGGCTGGTGCTGTGATGTGTTTATGTCTGCATAAACTACCATGTGGGTCATTCCCTTTTTTTGGGGGGTAGAAGTTGGGATGGACAGCTCTGAGAACCCAGAGGAGGGGCCCTTTGGGTTAAAAGCAACCCAAATAGTTTAACCTGGTTTGGTGAGTGTATGGATGTGATCTTTGTGCTTTGTGCTTGTGTGTCTACCCAATGACAGTCACTCCCTAATAGTTTTGGCCAATTTAAATCAGATTTGAGGATATGGATCTCGGAAATACTGGGCTTTTGGAAGTTTTCTGAATAGAGGAGAAAACCCTCTCCCTCAGATGCTGCCACTGAGGGAAAAATTGCATCACCCACATTTACATCAGGAACCCCAAGTGGAAGTGCCAGTGTGTAGGAAACCAAACCATTAATTTTGCAGTAAGTTTAGGGATTTTGTATTTATTCTCCCCTTCCCTCCCACCGAGCTGTCACACTCTGCCAGAACAAGTGTGCTGAGCGTGGTGCTGTGTGAGGAGAGAAGCAGAGCCATGGCACTGCCTTAGTCTCCTCTTCCTGCTGACATGGAAGGACCATTTTCATTCCCTGCTGGCAGCAGAAGTGGTAACCAGTGTGGAGGAACTGGGGACCTGAGTTCTGACTCCAGCAGAGCTGCTCAACCCTATTGACATCACCAGGCACAGCCCCCAGGTTTGTCAGTCTTGTCAAGTCAGGCTGTGAGGTTAAACCAGCACTCAGCAAATAATTAGAGCAGAAGGGCTGAACCAAGGATTGCTAAAGAAGTTTATCAGTGCTGTGCTAATTGGCAGCTGGCCAGAGTGGAGCCAGGAGCTTAGACAGCCCTGGGAGTCAGGAGTGAGGAGCTGCAAATGAGAAGTATCAAAGAAGCAATTTGGAAAGGCATCTGTTCAGAGTTTGATTACTGTGAATCATCCCGTTCTCTGGCCTTCTCTGCAGGTCTCCTGAGCTGCTCTGGTTTGGCCAAGAGAGCAGCTTGACACGCACACAGTACCTAAAAATAAAATACACTTCAAATCTTAACATGTTTCCAAAGTATAGATTCAGTCACTTTCTGAGAGTAGCAATTGCTTACTCATTCTGTAGGAACATGGGAAGCATCTAATGGAGAGCTGTGGAAGAATGCCATTCATCAGCAGCACAGGTGTTCAGCCATCTCCAGAACGTTCAGCAGACTGGGCTGACACTCTCCAGACAGTGAAATGTTGTTCGTTGTGCATTCCTGAATGTTGTTTAACCATTGCAGGACTGATCCTTGCCCATGAACCCAATACCAGGGCAGGCTGAGATAGGCACGGCTCAGGAATGCTTTTGAAACTCTTAAAAGAATCTTTTAATTTATTTGCAAAGCTTCATAGTTTCTTACTGTTTGCCATTGCAAGAAGGAAAAACTGGAACTGAATACTGGACTCTGACTGTTCACTCTAAAAGCAGATGCTGTTTGGTACAGGGATTCCAAATATTTTTTCTGATTTCTTGCCAAGTCTGATCTTGTCTCTTCATTCTGGAAGGAGATACCAAGGAATTTGAAGGCTCTGGGATCCCTGTTGGTGAATTCCATGTTGTTCTTTGTTTAGCAGGCTCATTAAAAGCTCTGATTTGATAGTTTTCTTCCTTCTCTCTGAATTCAGCCCCTCTGCTGAAGCAGATGGCTCAGATGAGTTGCAGGGACAAACTGACAAATTCAAAAGTGGAAGCCACAGAACTCACCTGAAAAAAGGAAGATGAAAAAAGCCCCAAAGCTGGTTTTGGAGCCTTACTCATTTTGCAAAACTGCAGCTATTGCAATGCCAGGGTTGTTTTTCCAGTTTGTGGAAGGTGATAACCTGCAGATGGGAATCCATCCTGAGAACAGATGGTAGCAGACTGACATGGGCACGTGGCAGAGTGGTGGGCATGGGGCACGGGAGCCCTTGAGGACTTTCCTTCCTGATGGCAGAGTTGTTATATTTTTCCTTTGGTGACTTATTTACTTTCTGAAAAATGCAGCTTAGGGGACACTGAAGCAGTTCTTCAGTTCAGGTCTATTCCACCCAACAGAACAGGTCAAAATGAAAATAGTGAAATACTGATTTTTAATAACATCTGAGAAAGGGAAGAGTGAGATTCATGAAGGCTGTTCAGAGCAGGAACAGGTAGAACTCTCTCTTGTCAGGCCATCCAGCAGGGGAAAAATGTGGATTCATTTCTGTCCTGTCTCTGTGCCTCAGCCTTTTAAGTGAAAGACAGTTGGTTACACAGCTCCAGAAATCCTGAATCCAGTGCTGAATCCTCCTGTTGCCTTGGTAGGTTGCCTGTCTTTGGCATATTGTCACACTGATATTTCCATGCATTTGAGAAGGGAAAATCCTGCTTAATTGTGCAGCATTTTGTAGAAAGGACCAGCAGGTTCATCTCTGCAGTGCCACCACAGAACATCCACTGAAGAGCATGAGGCCAACAGAAGATATTCAGATCCCTTGGAGCCCCAGGAGAGGTGACTCTCCAGGGCCAGAGTCCACATCCTGCTTTGCAGTTTGGTTTCACAGTCCTTGGTGATGTTTTCTTTGAGTTCACAGTTCCTTCAGGCTTTCAAAAGCAGCAGATCTCTGCTGACTTCTGCCACATCTGATTCCTTTCTGCTGCAAGATATCCTTGAACAACCTTGTCCCCTGTGCCTGTCTCTTTTTCTCTCAATAGCTCGTGTCCCCCTCATTTCCCTTGTTTCTGTCCCAGCTCTAACAGCTGTCCCTCCCTTATGCCAAGTGCCAGGTTTTGCCCTCACCTCCCTGCCTGAATACTTCCACACCCTCTCCAGGTCTGGTTGCAGTCCAGCTCCTGCCTTTCCTCAGGTGAACCTGGGGTTCCAGAGACTTGACCCGGGGCTGTAGGCCCATTTTTCTCCAGCAGTAAGTGCACACAAGTTCTCAGAGAGCTCATCTTCCCTTCTGATCTTATCTCCTGCCCTCCTTGACCCCTGCCTCCCTCAGAAGTGACTCCCTGCTGCTTAGGAGATCAAAGTCATGTTTCTTGAAGCCTTCTGGAAAACCCATATTATCTCCATTTGCTACTTTTCTGTCCCAGTCTGTCCTCATTCCCTGATCTGTTCCCATTTGTCTTCCTGCCTTGTTCACTAAGTTTGAATTATTCCAGGCTTCTGTATACTTCCCAGCACTGTGTGTTAACTCATCCAGTATTCCCCAACTGGAATCCCTCTCTCACATCCACCTGGCCACCTCTTCTCCTGCCTTTCCTCTGAACAGGAGTACAGCTGTCCTAATATATCTTACTTGGAGTAATTGAGTCATGTAATTCCATATATGTGTGTGAGCATGGAGACTTTCAGCACCATGCAGTGATGTCCATGAACAGGTGGTACACTGGCTGCCAGGCTTTGGGAATCTACACTCAGCAGTGGTGGTCTGATTTGGACTAAATATCCCAAACTTCATATTTAACTAAAGAGGCAGGGTTGCAGAAAGGAGCTGTGGTTTTGCCTGAGATCAGCTCTGGTCGCTGGGGAGTGTTTGGGAGAAGCTGTCTGGAATGTGGCTGTTAGCATATCAAAGGAGAGTAAACACGGAGATGAGCCCCTGCTTCCTCTGCTCCAGTTAATGAAGCCACTCCTCCTGTCACCTTGGATGGGGAGGATTTATTAATGTGCTGCCATGCAGGGGAGGGATGATTTGCTGCAAGGGAGGAGCCACATTAATGGCTCAGAGGTTGTCATGCTGAACAAAGAGCAGATGTCAAACAGACAGGGTATTTCTTTTTATCTCCTGCTCTGCTGATGTCTCAGATCCCAGAGCTTTTTCATAAAAGCTTAGAAAATCAGGGCAGGAAAGAATTTCAGGTGGTCTTTTAATGCATTCCCTTGCTCCAAGGCAAGATCAGTGGTACCCATGTCATTCCTGATGGATATCTCTCCATGAGGCTCACCAGTGTGCTTGTTTCCAGATTTCTTTGAAATCCAGTGAACACCATACCTCTGGTGAATATTTTTGTTTGTGATCACAAATGCTCGTGACTGGCATTGGAAAGAAATCTGTTTTCCAAAGATGCCCATGCCAAACCTCAGAGGGTTTCTGAAGGTTATCTGCTCTTTGCTGGCACAATGCACTGTGGATAATGTTTTTGTAGGCCTTGGATAAAGGGTCTTCCAGGCCAAAAAGGTGTTAGAATATCTGTCAGCTTTCTTATCTCACTGCATTTGGTATCTGAAACAGCCTTTTACTGGTGTGGGTGAGGACAGTTACCCCTAAAGTCAGGAGAGGGCTTGATCCTCTAGGGCTTTTCAACTGTCTGGGCATCCCTGGAACACTGTGAGAGTCTCTGCCTAAATCAGTGAATTAGCAGAGTGTAAGTCCAGTGCAAGTAGTGTTAGAATAAAGCTCTTGCCATCTTGGGGAGTGTCTGTGTGTGGGCAAGTTGGTAAAGGAGCAGATAAATGATTCATCCATTAAAGCTAGAAAACCACAGGAGGGTTCCCAAGAAATATAAAAGCCCTGCAGAAAGACTGAAAGCTAAAGCTGAGAGCTGGCCCTGCTGGGGAAGGGATTCCACATGTCCCATTTAATTGCTGTTCTGCAGGGTAATTAAACAGAGAAAAAGAAGATAGCAAAAGTGCTCCTTTAAGCTCTACTGATTAAATCCTGCTGCCTCTGCAGGTTCACAGACATGAAGAGGTCTGGCCTCACAAGGGCCCTTTTTATCAGAAAGGTATCGAGGAGCTGCAGTGGTGCCATGGCTGAAATTTGGGTGGATCTGCCACAGTCACAGTCATTTCACAGAGACCAAGGCACGTGTTGAATCTGGCTCCCACAATTAGAGCTCTGATCTTGTGGAACCTCATCCAGGGTCAGTCACTGCAATATTCAGTACCAAGTATTTTTTATTATTCCCAGTAGTCAGAAAAGCATCTCCTACCACAGTTATTGTGCCTTTCACTCGTTTGGGCTGTAAGGACCTTGTGTTCTGAGGAGTGTTATATTATCAGCTCCAGAGACATCACAGCTGGTACAGTGAATATCAGGGAGAGGTTTTATTGGTGAGTCCTTCCGAGTGTGTGCAATGAAAATCGAGATTCAGAGAGTAACTACACTTTGTGTTTCAGCTGTTTATTGTTCTTGTGGGGCTTTGGGGATCCTGACAGCAGTTGTGTGTGCTGGAAGTGACAGTGTTTTCAGAGTTATGGGGAAGAAGTTATTTTATTGGGCACTACAGTCAGTCCTGGAGGGGAGGTGTCCACCCCAGAGCACACTGTGTTCTGGAAAAGTGCTGCATCCCTGAAGGTCATGCTGGTTTGGAGGCAAGGAACTTGTTGAAATTTGGGGTGAGGTAGATTCTCCAAAGAGAGAAGATGATTCTGTGATAATGGATGCCTTTGCAACAAGTTGCCTGGGTACAGAACATCAGGGTTTTGGTGGGTGTTCTCAGGAGTAATGGTGGCTTCTTGTGGGATCTTGGCAGTTATTTGAATGTTTTAGTTCATTTTTGAGTGTCTTAGTTCACTTTTTGTAAGGTTGGTGTGGTGCTTGCCCCTTTCTCAGTGAGGCAGGGAGGGAGATATAGGGACTGGGATACCATTTGAAAACTTGTATAAAAACAAATGTGTGCTCTGAAGTCAGGTGAGTGAACCTCACATGCCCTTAGCAAGAGGTTTCCTGGGATTGCCAGGAATCCACATCATCTGCTGCCTGCAGAAAGGACATGGACTTTCCAATGCTCAAAAAAATTAGTGCTGGGACTTGCTTCCCCTTCATTCCTCCACCAGCTCAAAGTAAGGAAGTCGTTTATACAACACACCTGCCTGGTTGGTGTTCTTGCTTAAATTCTGCAGGATTACAAACTCCTTTTGAGGATTTTTCCTTGACTGTTCCCTTTTTATCTGAGTGCCTACCCAGTCCTATGAAGCGTTGTTTCCTTGATATGATTCATCCACCTGCCTCCCATCGAGGGAATTTAAGGCCAGAGCAGGGAGTGGATGTTCTACCACTCAAACAGGTCAAATGAAGAGTGAACTGATTTCTTCCCTGGACTTGTTTTTGTCTCTTTTTTATGAAGAGAGTGAGACAGAGAGTGGGTTATATCCTTTTTGGAATAGGGATAGGGCTGACTTCTTGCACTGCCTGGGAGCCCATTCTCTCAGATGGTCCGTGGCATCAGACACTCTTTTTGTATAAATACCTGAGTTCAAAATATTGTGACTTGCACTGGGTACAACACTTGGTGTGATTATTAACTTGTTTTCCTACCTGACTGTAGCTGTCCCTCGTGCATTGGGTGGTTGAACTATAATTTCTGTACTTGTGATTCATGATGAGTGTATTGTTTCCAGCGTGGTTTTCATTAAATGCAGTAACAATGAAAATTATGGCTAAGGAAAACAGTTTCCATGCATGAATATTAAACTCTAATGGAAACCATGCTGCAAGATTAACAGGATTGGCATCGAGATGATTAGCCAGCCAAATTAATCTGTGCCACTAAAATTGCATGTCCAGCTTTGAATGAGGACATTCTCATAAAATGAAGGAACAGCTCACCCTGTGGATGATCCCTGTAAACCAAACTTGGCACTGGAGGCTCGGTGGGACAGTGGTAACAGCCTCAGCCTGTCTGTGTTGTACATGCTGGAGAGGTCCTTCCATGGATACTGTTCTTTTTCACCTGGATACCGCTGACTCTGGAGGCCTCTGTTTATTCAGCTGTAGGACAGGGATTGTGTGATTACCTATCTTGGAGGCACTTTAATGGGTGCTTCTTTAATGTGGGGTTTTTTTTAAAATTTTGGAATCTTTTCTGTACAGGCTTTATAGAAAGGAGAAGCATTTTTCATTTTAAGTATCATAAGCACTGAAAGATTCCCTTGGTGACTGACTTGGTGTGTAAATACAGGCAGGGCATCTCTGTCAAACATATCATTGCCATTGAATGGAAAGGCAGAGCATGAATCACTTCAGGGTTTCCTGGTTTTCCTTGTGGAGGATGTTAAGAGAGGCTACAGGAATGTAATTGATGGCAATGTGTGAGCTGCACAAATTGAAAATCGTGGGAGGATGAGAAAAACATCCAGCTCAGCACCAAAGTAGTAATGATGGGGAATGGGAGGTTTGCTCTGAGCATGTGGATATGCAGGGAGTCTCCATCTGTGCCAAGCAGACTTCAGGACTTGGAGCCTGGCTCCCTTCCCAACAGCAAATACATTGAGAGGAGGAGAGCCAGCCAAGTTTTAATCAAGTAAAAGTTCTGTATCCAGAGGTGGTTGGCAAAAGAAGAGATTAAAGTATTAGGAGCGCAATGAAAACAAGACATTAGAGAGTTGAAAGCTGGAGTACCTGGACAAACCACTTGCTGAGTGAATATTCCCCAGGCATCAGGAGGAAGCCCCGGGTGTCTGAAAGAGGGCAGAATGGGAGCCCACGCAGCAGAACTTGTGCTCTCCCAGCTTTGGCCATCCCTGTGGCAAGTGTGTAATATCCTAATGCCTCGCTGAGCTGGTGGGATAAATGGAATCATTCCCCTCAGAGATATTGCTGGTGGAGGGCTCATTAGCTGGCAGAGAGGCCAACAGCTGCAAACTGTTTATGTATGACAACTTTTTGGATAAAAAGTGAGTTTACACAGTTGCCTGTGTCCTAGGGTTTGCTGTGGAAGTGCAGAGAGCTCTGCCTGTTCAAGCCCAAGCACAGAAGTTATGGCCTGTAATTATGTAATTTCTCAGGAGAGAAAGGAAAAAACCCTCGTGCTCGGGAATAGTAAAAATAGTATTTGGCTTTCCTTTACCACTGATGCTTCTGCTTGACCTTTTTTTATATTAAAAATAGACTTGAGGTATTTGCTGACAGTGTATCTGAAAGATAAGGACTTTCTTCCCCACTGTCTGTGTGTTTGCAGAAGCACGTGAGAAGTGTGAGGTATTTTTTTAAAAATAAACAAAAAGCCCCAGTTCAGCTTTCTTTCCTATTTTTCATTTTCACACACCTGTCTCTCCGACAGGGCCAGGAGCAAAATTACCAAATAAAAAAATTTCCTCCTATATCATTCCCAGCCTGGTAGAACCACAGCATGCCAGGATTTTCACAAACATGTCTGAATTCCAGTTCTGCAGACTTGAAAGGCTCAGATAAAAATCTGGAAATTTGAAGAGGCAAACAGCAGTTTCCATTCATCCCAGTGAAGAAAATAAATCATATTAATGCAGATACCAAGGCATTGTGCTGCTATGGCTGTTGGTTAAAGGTGTATTTTTCTCTGCATATCAATTATATGGATCATTGCATTGGGTTACAAAAAAATTGCATTTATCTGAGTAGTTTGGATATATTTGCTGAAAAACTGGATTATGTTTGCAGATTAATAACTTATTTGCTATTTATGTTCTGATGAAAGAATTAATGGTGAAATGTATTGGTCCAAAAGAAAATTATAGTTTTAGGAAATCATTTGATAGAAAATATATATTTCAAAAACGTTTCTGAGGCAAACTTTTTCAGGCTTCAAATGTTGTACCAATTTGTTATAACTGGCTTGCTGTTCCGGAATGACTCCTATTAATAAGCACTCAGCAGTTCATGAGCTGGACTTCTTACTGACTTCATTCCATGTTACTCCAAAGGTTTCTGCTCTCTGCTCTTCCAGGATTATGAGTTTCTCTGCCCAGTCCATTTCTGTAATAATAAACTAATTTTAGATGTCTACATTTTTTTTTAATTGATCACTGCAAATATTATAAAATAGCCACACAGGATTCCCATTAAGCATTGAAAATATCTAATAAAAAGAGGTGACTAACAGTCTGTAACTGAGCCACAGTCATTGCTTCTTCAACCACTGGTGGATGTACAAGTCCTTAATTAAGTTTTCCACCTTTAAATAATGAGGCTCTTAGCACAGAGCAGTGTTATTGCCAGGTTCAGTGGGGATTAGAGCCACTAAACAAAGACTTGAGAAGATTGAGGTAATGTATGTGACATTTTAACTGGTATTTAACCTCTTTAATAGAATTCTGGACTGTTTTGCTGCACCTCTCCTCCCAAACTTGGGAATATTGCCCCTTCCATCTCCAAGTGATGGCAAACATAGACTCAGCCTCATTTTATGAAGTCTGAACTTGGCATGAATCATTTCCAGCT
>NW_020884889.1:2203887-2328320 GCF_003945725.1 Corapipo altera
GGTTCCTTTTCATCTCTAGCTTCTGTGGCTCCAGTACTGCATTTTTGCTTCCCTTTAACCAAAAAGTGGGACATTCCTTAGGCCATCAGGTGTGTGGACTGAGGTTGTAACCTCAAAAATCTTTCTCAAAGAAGGCTGTTACTTCTTGAGCAATTCCTTGACATCTTTAGGATTATTCTGTGAGTAAAAAGCAAGTCAGTTTATTAAAGTGCTGAAACCCAGCCTTCTGTGGCCATTGATTTAAAAGATTAAATCTTTATTTCATTTTTTGCATGTGGTATGAATCTGGCCTTTCACAGTCAGCACTTTTAAAATAAACAACTGTTAGTGTCTGATTTCTGCCTTCACTCTCTGCTGCACGTGCTGAAGTAAAAGGCTGTTGCCCATCCCTTCATTCCATCCAGAATACCCTTGGCAACAAATATCCATATCCTTATTGTTGTCAAAACTCATAAAAACAGAGCTGGACTTCTCCCAGGTCTAAAGTTTTACATTTGCACTCTGATAAACGCGGCTTTGTCAGCTCTGAGGGAAGAAAATAAAAAAAGAGAAAAGAAAGAAGCAGAGGCCATGTCTCCAGTGCTTGGTCATGGGCTGCTCTTTAAAGGCAGCCAGATCCCAGCTACCCCTCCGTGGGAACTGTGTTCCAGGGAGGAAATATATTTCTTGTTGTCTCTTAAATACAAATACAAGCAAATATATCCACTGTGAAAAAACTGAGAGGCGTTTGGGGAAGGTCTTTACACTTCCCTTGCTTCCATTGTGGCAGAGGGATGTGTGGAGTGGCAGGAGGGACGTTTAGGTTGCTCTGTGCCATCTGGGAATCTTGTTTTGTGTGTGCACTGAGCTGTTCTGTGGCTTTTTAGGGGCTCGTTTAGCAGTGTATGAACAAAACACCCTGCCTTTAACCTTTGTGCCCAGCTCCCAGTGGCTCAGCTCTGTTTTCCAGGTGGCAGATGAAACAAAATCTCAGCAGCCAATTGTCCTGAGCGTGGCCTATGATGCCACCCCAGCATTTCCAAGTCCAGTGGCACTTTCTGAGGGGACAGTCTGGGTGCAGGAAGGGCATCTGAGGACTGTTGTTTTTCCACAGCAGAGTTTTCATGCAGTAACTTTTGAATTCCTCTTTGGCTTCAGCCTCAAACCATTTGTGGTGCCCACACAAACAGACCTGGAGAATCCTGTGCATGGGATCAAATCCTAAATTCCACCAAGCCATAGAGACTTCTGCCACCTCCACTGGCTTTGTGACTCACTGTCAGCAGTTTGCCAGCTTCTCTGGCTCTGACACTCTTGCTGTCTTTTGAGTATGAAAATATGGGGAAATGTAAGGTCTTTTCAGAGTTTCTGCTTTATTGTTTTATCCCCTGTCCCCAGCTTTATTCTGAAATTTGGGAGAACTCCATTTAAATGCTTATTTAGGATACTTCACTGCATCTTGTAGTAGAGGGCATTAATAGACAAGCTTAGATGAATTTCTGAGTCAGTGAAATATATTTTTGAAACAGTGGAATATATTTTCCAAGGAAAGCAGCGAAGGTGTGTTTTACTTATTTCCTGTCTGACAAAACTCTGGACTGATTCTTCAATAGGATGATGAACAAACTACTTGATGATTTTGTGTGCAAACTGCTCTGGTGTTTTTCCTGCTGGTTGCGTTTTTTGTCATTCTGGTGGAGCCACTGATGCTGATGGGGCCATTCTCTGTATTTGTGTTGCAGGAATCGCTTACCTGGGAGGTGTCTGCAGTGCCAAGAGGAAGTGTGTCCTTGCTGAAGACAATGGTCTCAATCTGGCTTTTACAATTGCACATGAACTTGGGCACAAGTAAGAACTTGTCCTTCTGTTTCCTTCTTTCCTTCTGCCCCTGGAGCACACTTTTGTTTAAAGCCAGACAAATGCAATTACCAGTGTGGCATGTTTGTTATGATTTCATAAATCTGGCACGTTGGTACCTAACTTAATTTTTGGGAGGCTCACATAAATATTCATTTTAGCACACATGAATCTTTCCAGTTGATCTTCCCCTGTTTTCTACTCTCTCTTCTGATTCTGAGTGGCACAGAGAGGCCTCATTCTCTTAAATGATTGATGGTAATAGAGACAAATTCTGCTTTTCTTCACTGCGTAGAATAGGTCCATAAAACCACCATCAACTTCAAAGTCTTTGAACTTGCTAAATTTTCTCTGAAGTTCAGGTGTCTGTATCAAGGACTTTAAGAGTTAAATAGTTTGGTAATGGTTTCATCTCTGCATGTGAAGTAATCTACTGTGACTGAAATGGTAAACATCAGTATTTTGGAAATTCCCCTAGGCATTATTATTTGATCAGCAGAAAGAAATCATATAACTTGATTTATCAGCTCAATCACACCTAAGAAACACGCTTTGAACACACTGGAAAAAACAGGAAAGGACGTGATAACCCCAAGTCAGACAGAAATGTGCAGAATGAGATTACTGGGTACTCTCTGCAGGTGACTTTGAAGACTCTTTAAAGCTGCCTGAAAATATCCCCTGGACAGAAGAAAATTGAGTGGAAGAGTCAGCTGCATCCTCCTGGTGCAGCTCATGAGTTAAGCAAAGGTCAGCTCTCTCATTCCCTGCTCTCCAGGCTCAGTGTCACCGGCACTTACTCAGAATACTGAGGAGCTTTTTCCCCTTTCCATTGACATCACTCTGGTTGAACTGTGTCACAGTCAGGCTGTGTAAGGTACAGATTAGACCAGGAACAGAGTTACACAGGGCTCAGGATTGTACCTGTGGGATTTTCAAGTGCTCCTTCCTTCAGATTCTCTGGATGAAAGGTGGGAAATCCCACCATCATTCCTGTACTAAGGAATTGTGCCCAAGTTTTGTCTGCACCATTCTGGGCTCCCACAGTTTATGTGCCTGTTGCATCTTCCTTTCCTGGAGTAAGGAGTATTTCACAGCTAAGTCAGAGTCAATGTTGCATGTTCAGATCCTGGCCAGTCTCATTCCATGACAATTACTTTATGGCAATGTGTTTCAAAGTTGCATGGAGGATTTTTTAGGTTACTACCAAAAATGACAAGACGAAAATGAATCTCCTGTTCACCCTCCAGTGACACCAAAGGCAGCTGAGCCAAACCGAGGGTGGTTTCTGCAGAAATGAAGGACATTTGGTTTTGGTTTTATTTAAATTGAATGCCAAGATGTTAAACTGAGCCTAAACTTAATAACAAATTAACCTGTGGGTAATGTTAAGGGAAATTCAGCACTCATCTTTGGATGGGCCAAGAGCAAGAGGGGAAAAATACTTGAGCTGCAGAAAATCCAGCTGTATAAAAGAGTGAGACTGGTGTGCCCTGGTGTTTGCCAAGTTTCTCAGCAGAGCTGACAAGCTTCCTTTCAATAATGGCTTGCAAAAAAATCCCCACCATAAGTAGGGGATGTGATGCTTTCGGATACAGCTCCATCTGTACACAAAATTCCAAACTCCATTTGCTTTTCTGAGGGCAGTTTTGGTGGTGAGACCATAATGTCCTTCCTTTCTTTGCACCTTCTGCTCCAGGAGAGGCTTAGATCCCATAGTGGGGAGAGATGGAGAGTTCAAATGGAGAGTGCAGGTGAGGGAGGACAAATGGCAAAGGAGGCTGAATTTTCTGACAGAGCTGCCTCATGAACCACTTCCCTGGGAGAGAAAAAACGAGAACAGGCTCTGGAAAGAGAGGGATTGGGAAGATATTTGAGCACTGCAGGGGTATGGAGTGTCTTCCCATAACCATGTATAGTCAACTCCCAGTGTGCCAAATCAGAGAGGGAAAAATACCATCCCTCACCATCCAACCTGGGCATTAAAGTCATCCCTCTGTACTGTCACCTACCGTTGGCCTGGTTACTTATTTCAGACTGCTCAATTGACTGGTGCTTTTCTGGCCTGGAGATCAACAGGATCCTTTCAAAGGATTGACCTTTCAAGGTGTGAGGCCTCTTCTTATCCTTCTGGTTTTGAACTGCTGTGGGATGCTCTGAGGAGCCCTGGTTTAGCACCTCTTGTGTAAGTAGAAGATTTGTTTTCAGACTCTACTTACAAACTTGCAGTTTTTAATTGAAATGTAAGGAAACCCACAGCAGAGATGAACACAAAGAAGCTGACATGAGCTTGAAAAATGGAAACCAAGGAAAACTAGGTGCAAGTTTCTTAACTTTAAAAAGAAATCCAATCAAAACTTACATCCATATTGGCAAAAATATAAATTTTGGAGAGCCGTAATCGTGAGCTTTACTGAAGTCTGATTTCCTTATGAGTGTAGAAAAGCTGAGATTTATTATTCTTTCCTTAAGACTAACAAATGTACGTGGAGATCACAAGCCCAGTTTGGCATTCACAGATAGTTTCTGATGTGGACTTTGGAAAAAGTGAATGGATTACTAATTGATGTGTCAGATTCCTAATCTGCCACTAATGTCATTTGGACTGACTGCAAAAAACACTATTGCAGGCAGCTGCACTGTGAAAACATGGAGACATCATTAAATTGGTCCATTAGGAATAAATAGGTCCTATGAAAGTTCATCCTCAGGTTTAACCTATAGGATTGTTGTTGCTTGATGATGGGGTGAGTGACATGACTTTTATCTCTTGTATTTAAATCTTTCAGTCTGTGTTGGTAATTTTGGTCCATGGACGCAGAGGGAGCATCCATTTGTGTTTAGATACAGTTTTTCCTGCAAAAGGATGCAGGAGAAGAATCTTACTCTTACAAAAAGGCATTCAGAGCCCACTGTGGCAAGGCTGCAAACCATAAACTTCTTCCTATACAAGACAGGACCCTCAGCAAGCCTCATTCCTTTATTCAGCAGGGTCAGTAGTGGATGTCTCTTAAACACACTTGAACGTACCCACAGTTAGTTGCGTTTTATGCAGGGTTTGCTGGGTGGAGTTCTGTGTTCTGACCTACACAAAAGGAGAGACCCAGAGATCACAGTGGGCACTGAGGTCTTAAAAAGTACAAGGCCAAGGTCTTCACGTTATAAACGTGATATGAACACTGAACAGTTTCTTACTCTCCTCTTTGCTCAGCTTAGCAGGGCAAGGCCATCAGTAAACTGGGATCCCGAGTGGTGCTTCCCTCCTCCTCCATGAGCTGCACCAGTGGGAAGTCGATCTGACATTCACACCCCAAAGACCACCCTGAACAACCCACTTCTAGAAAAATAGTGCCACTTCCCCCTCCCCTGGTTCTTTCTTTGTCTACAGCAGTGCCTTTGTTACCATTTTCAAGTCATTCTCCCAAGGAAAAAAAAAAAGCAAATAAGTTTTTTAAACAAAAGCCTGGATTCATCCTTATATCCGTTACCCCTAAACGGAGCCGGGTGGGCTGCAGCCAGTGGTTTTTCAGGACAACAATGCCAGCTTTGTTGCCATTCCTGTTTCTTTCAACAGCCTCAGCTTTCCTGTTGTGGGCTGGGGGCAGACTTGGGTGAGGAGGGAAGATTCCCATTCATGAGCTGGCGGAACCTGGCACTGCCTGGCTGGGGAGGGAACAGCCGGAGGTGGGATGGCTGGAAGCCACAACGTGTCAGATGCCCTTGAGAAAGGGAATTAAATTCAACTGACAATAAGCAAGGAACAGTCTGTTGCCAACACTCTGAAACCACATGGCCTCAAACTTGAAGCTGAAACAGATGAGGACAAAAACGAGTCCAAAGGTAAAAAGCCCCTAATGCACAAACCAAACAGCTCTGGGCTTGGAATCAGACAAGAGAAGAGTTTGGAAACAGCAGGTTTCTCTCCAGTGTGAATATTTGCTTTAGATGTTAAGTATTGATAGCTGGAGCTCGGTTAAAATTACTTTAGGGTGCATAATTATTTGCTCCATGATTAAGTATGGCCTTTGTGGTGTGTCTCAAGCAATCCCGGTGTTGCAGGTAAGGGAAAAGAACTCTCTGGATGTTCCCTTTGTGGTCTGATATTTATGCTGATAGACCTGTGCATAAACTTGCCTCCCTGATCTGTGCAGTGCAGCACCAGCAGAGAGATTCATGCAAATGTGTCAGAATGTGGAAATATTACAGCACATCCCAAAGGTGCAGAATAATGCCCTGTAACAACTGACACTGGCAAAGCCAGCTCAGCGTGGTGCAGCCATACAAGTTTAATTCCTGAGAACCAAAGAGGAAATTAACTGTCCCCCTTCTTCTCCCCTGCCCTGCAATTTATAAAGGGTTGGTTATAATGTATTTTAAAAATGAAAATTTTTGTGTGGAAGCTGAGGACCACCCCAGTAAATGGGACACAGAGCTGTGCAGACAGGTAGTGATGCTGAGTGCCCACTGTGCTGATAGAAACCTGTTTGTGTTTCTGGAGCAGTTTGTGTTCTGGGATTCCAGTCAGCAGTGGAGCCAGGCAGCCAAACCATGGTGATGGGGCAAGGAGAGTGGTTCTGGAAACCCTGTAGAAATGGAGGAACCTCTGCTACAACTTCTCTCATTTTAATCTGGGAATATAACATTTAGGTACAGGATGTGGGAGCTGAGAAGCTGTTTTGAAAGAAAAAAGACCAGCAACCCTGTTTATATGTTTTAGAGCAGCTCACCATAGTCTAACCCTTGAACTCAGGGCTCTCCTGATACAGGCATCTGTGTGTAGTTTCTGTCCTGGCTGACTTTAAACATTAACTCTGTTTTTCAGACAAGCTCCTACCTGAACTGCTTTTTCTGCTCTGTGTTCCTCTGAGTTAGTCCTACCTGAGCTGCTTTTTCTGCTCTGTGTTCCTCTGAGTTAGTCCTACCTGAGCTGCTTTTTCTGCTCTGTGTTCCTCTGAGTTAGTCCCACTTTTGTCAGGTCGGGCAGAACCGACCTGAATTTCTGTGGAAAATTTGTCTTTGTTGCTGTTGCAGAAATCCAGCAATTCATTGCCAGGGAGCAATGTGTCCTCAGGTTACTTCTTATCTCCCAAAAGGTATGAAAACCAACATTACTTAAATTGTAGAATCAAACATGTAGAAGCATCAAAGTCTCAGTTTCAGGGTTATCTGGACAACTTGAATTTTAACTCTAGTCCCTCTGTCCTGAGGCCAGACTTTCATTCACAGGGTAGGATTTCAGCATGTGGTTAATGACTTTACCTTAACACGTGCCCACAGGCATCTTATTCACTCCTGTGAATTAATGTTTTCCTAGAGAGAGACTTTGCAAAGAGGTGCCCATCTTGTGGGTCTGTAGGGTAGTGTCCATTTCTGGATGGCTCAGGGATGCAGCCAGTGCCTGGATAAACCTCTCCAGTGGCTCTGCTGGCAGTCTGGGGGTAGATTCTGCTTTGTGGTGGGCAACTGTGGCACAGTTCCCTCTGTGCCTGTATAAACCCTGTGTGGCTGCTCTGAGCATGCTGCCAGTGTGTTGGAACTTGCATGTCTGCATTTGTAGTGGTGGAAAATCAAGGTCAGTTGGATCCCAGGAGGACCAGAGGCAGTCCCATGCAAGCTTTACTTTACCAAACTCAGGTACCAGTGACTGTGTTGGTGCACCAAGACTTCCTAAATAGCTGGAGAGTTCCTGCCCCAGTATATTCTCCTGGTGCCAGCACTCTCCACTTTGAATCCCACAGGAATACGTAGCTGTTCCAGTATATTGCAGTCTCAGGAATACTGGGAGTGACTGGCTGCTGTGCAGACATACCCTGGGGCTGGCCAGAAATGCTGGCAGCAGTCAGTACCCACCCTGGAGTTGCTAATTTTATTTTCTGCCATTTTTGTTGTAAATCTGTTGTGTAATCTCTCTCTCTCTCTCTCTGTGTTCCCAGGCTCCCTTTTCCTATTCCCCTCCTTCCAGGTTTCATTCTTCCACAGATAATTGCAAGCACATTTTCACAGTTAAGTTGGAGTTACAACTCCAAAGGACACAATGGAACACTGCCTATTTCATCATATATTCTTGTACATCAGAACTGGTATGACTCAATCAAAGCAGTGATTTAATAACATCATCTGGTTTGGAGAGAGAACCAGGTATATCTGAAAATTTCAGGAGATGCTTCTTCCACCTTTGGTAGCGCACAGAGAGGTCTGTTTTAGACAAAACAAGTCATTATGTACCTAAGTAACTTGATAGAAGAATTCTGAAAACAGTGTGCTAAGTTAATGAAAAGGAAGCAGAGATTAAAGACAGATACAGATCTAAACGTATTTTAAAAAAAAAAAATCAGTGGAGACTTCTGCCAGCAAGGATGGTTTGACCTGGGGAAGAGGTAGTGGTGGAGCACCACTAAACAAAGATGTGTTTGCCCAATGTAAGGCAGTACAGGATACCCAAGTAAGTTATTTGGAAGCCCAAAAGTAGAATATCCCTTCTGTATTAACCTTATCTGGGCAGGTTGTTTTTGCAATGACAGTGGGATAGAGGAAAATCACAGAAAGAAAACCATGTACAGAAATCACTCAGAGAAAAAGAAGATTAGGGAGGAGGAATGGAGAGGTTTGAGTAGTATCATGTGCCAGACTGTGGATAATGGGTTTGGTTTTGGGTGTGTTTTTTTAGTTTCATGTAAAGCTGCAAGATATTACCAGGTGCAGTTACTGAAACTGCTGATCCTGGCACGGTGGTGGGGCAGCTTCCCTCTATCATGAGTTTCTTTTCTCACCCTTGTATCTTCCAAATTCGATAGTTTATTTACAGTGTTGGAATGCAATACTGTTGGAACTGGGCGTGGGAATGTCCACCTCCCGTTGCTTTCTGCACTCTTGTGGGAAGCACTAGTGTGGTTCTGGGCAAGGATTTCTATGGTTTTACTCTCTGCTTTGTGAAGGATCTCTATGTAATCCCCAGTGAAGCAACATTCCCTTGCAGTGCCTCTAATTTCTTTGTTTTTGAGCATCTTGTACAGCTTTACTTGACATAATAAAACTGCACCAAGCAGGCGGGCGACAGTCATTTAGGAACACAATTTTGGTTTAATCAATAGCTTTGTAGCTTTGCCAGCTCTGCCTTTCTTTACTCTGCTGAGTAAGCCAAGGCCATGTTAAGTAGCTGGGCTGTAATGATTTGGCAAATCTTGCATCTGCTTCCTGCTACAAGAGTTTTGGTTTCATACTCCACTGGCTTTGCTGGCAACGGCCTCGTGCACCCAGTGACCCAAAACGTGGGGACAGGACAAGTCCCCATTGTGCAGCCTCTCACTCCACACCAGCACAGGAAATATTAGGGTTTGTAAGTGCCATTTACCAAATAATCATTTGTTTTTATACAAGGGCAGCGATCTGGATGAAATATTTACTTTTCCACTCGCAGTTGGGTTCCAATAACCTGTAAGCCGTGCTGTCTGCCTGGCCCGCCGAGTTCCACAGGTTCCAGGTGAAAATGACTGCTGGGCTGGGGAAGGTGATAAATCCCAGCCTGTCACTAGGAAAAGCCTTCAGTAGTAACTCAGCAGCAGTGGAAATGTTGTTGCCTCTAAAAATGTGGTTCCCTTGAACCGTTATGTCAGTGGAAGACTGTGCTGTGGTGCAACAAGGTCGGCTGCCTCTTGGCCAACAGTTGTGTTGGGAAATAAAATTCAGCAAAAAGAGTTTACTAGAGAAATGAAATAAACAGGGCTGATTTATTCTCACTGACCCCTTTCCATTTGCAAAATCCTCCCTCCCTCAGGTGCTGGGCCTCTTCCCCTTGCTGCATCCAACCCAGCAGGGAGTTTTGTTATCTACTTCTTTACTTGAACCCCAGTTTCCAGAAAAAGAGAATAACCCACAGTTTTCTCAATTTTCTGCTTTTGTACTTGTTTAGGTAAAACAAATCAAAGCAAAAGGAATCTGATCATAGTGGTTTTTTCTCACTTACTTGAAAAGTTTCCTTCCTGCTGGGCTCTAATTAGCTCAGGGAGTTGAGCCTTAAAAATGAGTATTTTTTACTGTACCTTCTTTCTCCGCTCCAGACCCCACTGAGACATTCATCTTGTACACTAGATCTTACCCACATATGGGACAGTTTGACCTTTTAGGAATTTCTGATGTCCACCCTCTGGTAGCTGTTTCTCACCTGCCAGTGACAGTCCAAATCCTGCCTGGCTCTTCCCCCTGTTTCCCACTGGGATCCTTTCCTCCCACCCTGCTGCTTGTCGGCATCGCTCCGGAGACAGATAATGAGGGGGCAGGTTTCTGATCTAGGTTTGAAATGTTCATTTTAATTACACACAATAAAGCTAGACAGGATAAAGAAATGCTCCCTGGAAACAGTTTGCTTCTCAGTTTAGGTAGTCTCTGTACTTAGGAAGAGTATCTTTCCTTCAAAGGAAAAGCACAGCTTCCTTTCTTCCTCCTGAAAACACAACCGCCAGCACTTTTCAATGGGGGAATTCTTTCCTGTCTGGTTCCTCCTTTATCTCAAGTAAAGCTGCTTGCTGTGTAACACTGCTGTGTGACATGGGATAGACTCAGCCAAAGAAGGCAGAACTCTTCCCTAATATCCATCATGAGCCACCACAGCCAGGAGTGGTCAGATGGTGATAAAAATGCAGATTTGCCCACGTTCAGTAGCTTTAAAGTAATGCAGCCAATTGGGTTTTCCTGCAGGAGCACTATAATAATGACTTTGTTGTCTGCTTTTCTGCTGGTGTGCACAGTCCTCCCATCTGTTCATCTGAAGTGTCATCATCTCCATTTGGTTTATTTTTTTACCTCTTTCTCAATTATTTTACCTTCTCAGTACTAATCCAGATATGATCCTTAGGCTTCTCTCCATTCAAAGAAAAAGCTCAACTTGTTTGTTTAGGAAAATATATTCATATTTTCTTTTAATACCTCAAGTACTGCCATTCATACCTGCAGCTTATTCTGAACTGTTTATGGTGTGTGTTGAAGTAACTTTGCCAGGTTTGCCAAGTGTATTAAATGAGCAGAATCACATGAGAAAGCTCAGACACGGTCCCCAGAAAGCTGCCACCAGTTAAATGACATGCACCCTGCACCTCTTATCAGCTACAAACCCTCTAAAGAGGTATCTTCTTATGAAGATAACAAACTATTTTTCTTTATCTGTAATTTGTCTTCACATCAACACGTTCAAGCCAAAGTTATTCAAAGCAAGAGTGTCTCTTTTCAAGTTGCTTTTTACTTTCCTCATGTCACTCCCTTAGACAATATGAAATCAAACTTAGCCTTGAGGTTTATAGGCAACCAGGCACACCCACTACCCAAAGAATTTCACTCCAGTATCGGTCTGAACATATCATTTCCCAACTGCTTTGATACCAAGCCATAATTTGCAACATTCCTGTTTGATATCGAGTCTCTCCCTGCTGATAAAACGAGTGAGACTGAGATAGCTTCCTGAACTTTTCAAATCATTTATGAACAGCCAAGGCCAGATGGTTCTGGTGTTATAAATTAATTTTCCAGCTGCACCATTATGAAAAATCCCAAGAGTTTAGGGAGCTGGTGTACAGGAATACCACTACCAGAAATGGAGTTTCCCTGAGGAAGGGGAGCACTCCTGAGTGGTGGAAGTGACTGTGACAGGGAAAATGCCATGTCTTTAAAGCAAATGTCTTCAGCTGAACTACTGCAAACTGATCTACTGTCAGAGAACAACTGCAAATCATGGAATTGGATTGTGCATTTCCTATGCAACTTTTTTTCAATGCAGTTCTGGTGGGTTTTTTTGAATCAGTAAAAGAGGGTCACATAGAATGGATTTTTCTTGCACTGAATCTGTGAGCCCACAGTGATTGACAACCTGGACAAGGAAAGAAGAATTAAAGAAAGAGGATGAAAAATATTTCTGTGAAAAGGACTTCTGCTGCTCTGGGAACCATGAAACACATCCCCACTGGCTTGTCTGGGACTGCACAAGACTCAATGCTGATAGAATTTATATATGCTACGGTTACTTCACACCTCTTTGTCTTTTGATATTGGCCATCTCCTCATTCCCAGCTCCAGGAATGGAGAATTCATCTCCCAGTGTGGGGAAGGCAGCCAGCATTCCTGACTCCTACAGTGCATTCCCCAGGCTGTCCCACTTCCCCAGCTCTCAGCAGTGGGTGGCTTCCTGATGGGGCAGAGTGTGAGACATCTGTGCTTACTTGTGTTGCACATATTTGGCAAATACTCCATTTCTCCCTTCTCCTTGATTTTCTTTTAAGGGTGTCTCGTTCTGCATCTCTTCATTCAGGTTTGGTCATTAATGCAGTTGACTGGAGGCTTTCACTGGTTTCACAGGAGTTTTGAGAAAAGTGCACTCAAGTGATTGCACACAAGAGCTTCCCCTTGGGTTGCTGACACTGTGAGTGACAGAGCTGTCAGCCTGCTCACTGAGCTTTTGTCTCTCTTGCCTGGTGGGTGGGAAATCCCACCCAGCTATCCCAGGGTTTGGTCTTTTTTTTTCCACCCTACAATTTATATTCCCTTTTCATCCTCTGAGGAAATGCATGTCACATTTTCAGAAGGTCTCGTTCTCACCCACTTCAGGCAGTGCTGAAAGCAAGCAGCTTGTTACCCTTCAGCATGTTGGCTCTGGGATGCCCCGGGGTGCTTTCCAAACACAAGGAGCCACAGATGGAGCACAGCAGCCTCTGAAATGAGCAGTTGTTCTCTGCCCACCGCTGGTTCATTCATAGTCATTGTGCTCCTTCTGGAGCAATTCCCTCTCTTGTGAAACCAAACTGAAGCAAGTGAGAAAGAGAGAATTTTTTACATTCAAGAAGTGGATTAAATCTTGAGGAGGGCAAGGAAGCAGCTAAGTACATCCATTCTCTTGGGGATGTTATCCCCTGGCCTTCAGATAACTTTATTATTATTTCAGGGTCAACTGTGATCATGACAAGTAGCCAGTGTGAGACAAGTGATTCCCAGTGATCCATGTTTTACAATGAGTGGTTTTTGATGTATCTGTGTTCACTTCTTCGACAGGGACTGAAGGAATTAAAGCAATCCTTGACTCCCACTGATGCTGTTGTGTCAGAAACCTGCTGTGTGTTGTTGACGTGTATCAAAGCATCTGAAAGGGTTTAGAAATGCTGAGCATCTGGTTGGATGACAGCATGGAGATGGGATAGGGCTTTAAGGAAGTGAAGGGGCCAGGAGAGATTTACATTAGATGCTACATGGGACTTGGAAAGGAGTGACTTTTGAGATCAGAAGGAAGAAGGGTGTTTTCCTGAGGTGATGCTACTTCTTCAGTGCCGAGTTTCTGCCATGTTTATTTGTAGATATATTGATCAACTTTAGCTTTTTCTAGGACTTTGTACTTGGTGGGGCACTCCTTTTTCTGCCACATAGTAAACTGCCCCCTGCAGCCTCAGAACCTGCCAGCTCTTACCAGAACACTGTGAAGCTTTTGCAGGAACAGGTTTCTATGCTGGGGCCACATCCCACAAATCAGGAGCAGTGCAGGCAGGCCATGGGAATGGCAGGTGTTCAGTTGCACTGCAGCTGGATTCCTTCATCTCACCAGAGTTCTTGGAATACATCAGGCAATGCCTGCCCTGCTGTGAATTATAAACTCTGGGAAAGGGGCAAGGGTGAGAGAGAGAGAATTCCATGGGCAAATGTCTGCAGGAAAAAGGAGTCAATAATGTGAACATTTATTGCTGGGGAGAAGATTGTAGGTGATTCACCCTGTTCTTCAAGGCCTTGGTCAAACTTTGATCAAAACATAAGAAGGACTGACATTGATGCCAGTGGGCTTTGGCCAGTTCTGTATCCAGGGCAGTGTGGGCAGCAAGCTTTTGGATAAAATGTGTGAGCGAGAGGCCACACTGCCCATCCCTGCCATGTCAGGCTCCGTGTGCTCTCTGTCCCTTGAGGCACAAGCTCATACTTGCTGCCTTCCAGATTCCAGGGCAAAAGAACTAATTCTTTTTAAATGAAAACCATATCATAAAGGGCTGGGATCTGTCCTGCAGCTGAATAAACCCCAGCTTTCCACACTGTTATTCACCATCGTGAATAACACGTGCTGAATAACATCGTGTGTTCCCACTCGCTGTTGTTGACTTCTTGGCTGCTTGATGAGCAGATAACCATATAAAATATCTGGTTACTTCATTATTGTAGAGTGACATAAACTTGGTTATGAAAACAAGAGTCCAGTAGTCATGGCTCCCTTTAGATGTTGTCTTTCCTGATTAAAAATAAATCCCAAAAGTACAGCACCCGTCCTGAACGCCCCTGTTCTAGATAACACATGGACACAGTGACCAGCTTTGATTACTTCACATGCTTTAAGTAGGGTCATCTCCCTCTCTTCATCACAGCTTCCCAAAGTACTTCTGACAGCTTCTGGAATAGTTGAGGTGCATTTAAGAAGCAGTGGTTACATGTTTGAAAAGCACCAGGTGAAGAAGCTTGTTTCCATTAAGCCAAGAGCCTCGGTGGCTGTTGGTTTTGTAAGAAGGTTGCACAAGGTGTTTCCTTGCCTCCTCCCTCGGCCTGAGCTCAGCTCACCTCAGTGTTTCCCCAGGATTTGTTAGTTTGCCCTTCATCCAAGCCCCACTTGGACCCCCTCTGACCCCTCTGCCTCTCTTGGGTTGCTCTGCAGAGGCATCACCTTCCTGTGTCTCTCTCTCAGACTTACTGTCCTCACTTTGCACTGCAGCTCCAGTTACAATTCCAGCTCTAATGAGCACCCCCATTTCACTCCTGCCACCACCCCTGTGCCTTTATTCTCAACTGGATGGAAACCTCATAACTTGCAAGATACCAGCATTTTATATTGGAGCATTAAACATGTTGAACCAGTTCAGAATAGGCATCTTTCCAGTGGCGCAGCTTCAATTTCAAACATTAATAAAAATTCCTAACATTGAACTCAATTTTGGACCGGACGGCTCACGGGCTGATGATGTGGTGGATGGTCTCCCACTCCTGGTTCCAATCCAAGGGCAGGAGCTGCTGGGAACTGTTGATGTACCTTCTTTGCTTAGTGACCTGGATTGATTTGAATTTAATGGCCATGTTTGATATTCTCAGCTGCCAACCTGTGTAACCTCCTTCCATACCAGCATTTTCCTTTGTGGTTGATATTTGATGGACTGTGGAGACAGAACTCCCTTCTCAGACCTGAGAGGAATTGGGAAGGGGGAGCAATGTTGTCCTTCAGTTGTGTCCTTCATGTGGATACACAGATGGCATTTGTGCCCTCAGCATGTCTAAATAGCAGTCCTTCTATGGGGCACTGTCATCCTGCCCACACTGGCATGCCAGAGTGGATAAATTACAGCTCCCCTTCCCCCTCCCCTCACCCTCTGTGAGGATGTTGTCCAGTCTGCCCTCCCTTTGCTTTCTTATTTCTCCAGTGGGGTTTAGAAAGAAATCTTGTGCTTAATCCTGGCTCTGCAATTAATGCTGGATTACTTGTGGGTGAGTCATGGCAAGCTGGGTCACAGGGAATGGCTTCTCTCATATTCCCTTTTGAGAAGGTCAGTGGTGACGTGCCCTGGTACTGCCTGTAGCTCACAGCAATGCACTGTTCCCCCACGAAAATGGAGCCTTTAGGAGAACATTTGTTCCAAACACAGGTAGAGAAAACATGCTTTCCAGCAAACAAATATCAGCCAAGAATGTAAAAACCTTCGTGACCCCAACTTTTCACTTGGAGCATGAGATATCACTGCCTTCTCCTGTCCCCCTCTGTATTTGGGACAAGGCTGTGATGGGCCCTTTGCTCAGTTCTCTGAGTCTGTGTTGGTCTGAAGGGGTGACCCCAAGGAGCTCTTCCTACTTAATGTCTTGCTGAGCTTATCCTTTATGAGTTGGTTCTTTGGGAAGAGAAAGACTCTCCTTTGGATTTCTGTCTGTAGAAGTGAGAGACGTCCCACTGTCCTCATTTCCTTGATGTCCTCAGTGCCCTTTGGAGAAATGGAGACTGAGGTAAGTGCAGTCGTGTGGAGAGCAATCAATTGTGTGCTGAGCTCACGTTTAATAAGCAGCCGAGGTGACAGCCAGGTCACCTTGGGCAGCTTGATAGCCATGAGTGTCACTCCTTTCTAAAGTGATCCAGTGCTTGACTCACCCTGAATTGTTTGCAGACAAATGGTGTGGTTTGACTGTCAGAGGGAGGTGATGGAAAAGGCCGTTCTACCAGCCAGCTGAAGTGATTATTTGAAACAGAGGGATTGCAGAACCTCGTCGTGTTTCCACTTCTGGGTGTGGTTTTTTCAGGCTCCCCTTCTTCATACTTTTTTTTTTCGCTTCCTACCCTTTTTCTAAAGAAAAGCTCTTCTTTTACTGCTGATGGTATTTTCTGTCAAACGTGCCTCTTGTCCTTACTTCACAATCTCTCCCCACCAGAAGGAGAGTGTATGATAATAGTCTTGGGGATTTCTCAAGTGGTCTCTTACCAGCCACCAAGTTCCAGCTGTTGGAAAAATTTTAAGCATCTCCTCCATCAGTCTCCCCCAGCCCTTGGCCTTATCCTTTAACTCGGATTTGGGGCTTTTAGTAGGAAACCCATCAAGAGTCGTAGTGGTTCTGATGAAGGTTTGTATACATGACCTTGAGGACTTAGAGGTGCAACACACAGTGCATTGAAGGCAGTAGGAGGCTTTCCACAGGCTTTGGTGCACTTTGGCTCAGGCTTTTGAAGAATAACAGGAAATATTGGAAAACTGCACCAAGGGTAAACAGAGCAGTTTAGTTACATTAACTGTCTAGAGGAGAAGCTCCGCTGATGACCGAAACAAACAAAGCAAGTGCAGTGGTTTAGCATTGCTGTGGGAAAACAAGCGGCTGATAATTGCTGTTAGTTTAAAAGAGTTACACAAGGAATTGGCCAGCTCAGGCCCGGAGAGTAATTCTGGCATCCTGACCCAGTTCTGGGCGCTGCACAGACGCTGACGGGGGAGCATGTCCTGGAAAGGAGCACAGACTGCAGGGAGGCCAGAGGCTGAATGCTGTATTTTATTCATAGCATTGCTACTCTAAAGTCTTGTTCTCCAAAAAAATACATCAGAGAGATCTGTTGTTGCTGCCTCTCTGTGACTCCTGATAAGGTTTGCCTTGCTGTGATTATGTTAACAGTCAGGACTCACACGGGTCAGCCAGCTTGTTTCTGGACTCACATATGATGAGCAACAATAAATAGGCTGCAGGACTCCTCTGGTGAGGCCGTGGTGTCTTTGACTGGTAACCAATGCATTATTTATATTTGGAAAGAAGCTGGAGTGTGAAACCAGATCCCAGGGTGCTTACTCTGAATAAATATTGAATGAAAGGAGTTTAAGAGCTGAGGGTCTGAGCTGTCCTTGTTTGCCTTTGTGGAATGTCGTTCTCTTCAGGAGAACGTGAGGAACTGAAGGCTGAGATTTACCTTGGGGTTAGAATGGAGGAGTGACTGCGGTGGTGGCAGCACAGAGGGGCGAGTCCTGCTCATCCATCGTGGCTCTGCTGGCTTTGTAAAGGATAAGAGGCAGCACGTGTTTGTGGTTCCTGGTAAAATGGTCAGTTTGGGCTGGGAGAGCATAGAGGGTTTGCAGGGCAATGCAGTGCTGTTTTGACATTCCTACTTCTAATCTAAGAGCTTTTCCTATCAGCTCATTATTCAAGTTCTGTTCATGTAAGAATAGAACTCCTTCCTAAGGCCGAGTATTTCAAGAGACTGATTACCTGCTTCTAATTCCATGTGAATTCTGAATAGCAGGTAAGATTAGGGGATCACAAAGGAAATGCAAACTCCTGATTCAGCATTTGCACTGCTGTTTAGGACAAACAAATACTGCTGTGTCCCATTTATTTCTATTAAAAGGAGGGGGACTGTTCATTAGTGAAAGGAATCAGCATGGCATTGTATTTACTACTTGTAGAAAAACCTGGCCCCTTTGATGTAGCTGGAGACCCTGGAACTTCAGAAGAGAATGTGTTAGCATGCTAGGGTATGCCTGAGTCCTGCAGGTCAGTTAATCCTTTTCTCAAGTGAGTCATTGTAAGGTAAAGTAGATGCTGAGAAAAGTTCTGCATTGCCAATTAAAACAGGCTCCAAAGGTGTTGCTGGTTTCATTCTACCAGAAACTCATCACTGAGGGGCCAGGAGGGGCTGCCTGTGTACCTTGAGGCCAGATCCCAGGCTAATATAAACTGGCTGAGTTCTTTGGATTTAACAGAGCTCCTTTGCTTTATTCCAATAAAGGTATTCCTTTCAGGCTCAGTTCCTTTATGCTTATGACTTTATGACTTTTTAAAGGATTTCTGTTAAGAAACCGGGAATGGTTCAGGAAGGTGTCAATTTCCACACATGTAAGAATTGAACAGATTTCAGAAGAAGCCTGTAAATAACTGGAGACATGAGTTCTGACTCAGTCTTTATAGAGGATACATCTCATCTGCCTCAGACCCCCCTGCAAAATCAAAGCTAAATAATGACTGGCAGCCTCAGCATTTCTTCCCAGTGCAGACCTTTCGTGAGGTCAGGTTTAAAATAAAGTTAAGGACAGGAATGTACTGATCAGTAGCTGCTACCCTTGTTGTTCACCAGCACAACAGTAAACCACTTTCAGTGTGTTTAACAAAAACTATAATTGAATTTATCAGAAAGCTAAGGCATTTCTTAATGAACAACCCTAGACCAAACACTATTGTTTTGTGGAAGGGATAAAATCAAGGAGCCTAAACCACTTGGGAAGTCAGGAAGATGATTTGTTTTTACCCCTTTGAAGTGGAACAGCTGATGTGCTGACCAGGAGGCTGTTCAGGAAGCTGTTGGAATGGGGTGGCTGCCAGATCCCATCCCACAGGAGCCTGGACAGAGTAGAAACCTGAAGGACCCAGCTTTCAGCCTCAGCACTGGGGCAAGCACAAGGCAGACAAGCTGCAAGAAACCTCCTTGTCTCATCTCCATTAGAAAAGTTAACAGGATTGCTGCATGCCCAGGAACCTTCTAAACTGGCATTTTATGGCAAACTTCCCTGTGGAAGATTTCCAGCCAGCTTTACGTACCTTACTCATGGTACTGAGCCCTTCCTGTCCTGACTTTTAGGAATAGGATCTTTAGATGGGCTTCTTTGCATTGGAGGAATATTGCTGGAACTTTCTTCCTAGCATATGAAGAGTTTTCTCTGTATGCAGAAGCAACATGGGTAAAATATTTGGAGTGAAATCCAGGCTCCATTGAAGTCAGTGGCAAAACTCCCATTCACTTCAGAGGAGCAGGAATTTCACTCTTTACTGTTTTAAAGTTGGAGCTACTAATAGACTGTTAGATTATTCCTGCATGCATCAAACAAAATGTGTTTGATGTGAATGTTTCTGCTGTGTTCAAAACCCACAAAGGTTTGAAAACAAGAATAACTATGAACTTCTGAGTCGAAAAATTATATTAAATGTAGTTTTGCTAGAAATAATAATGTCCCTGGAGATAAACCTAAAATAACAGACTGCACCGTATAATCTTCACTTTAAACTAAAAATAGCAGAGATGGTGGTTTAATCTAAGCCATAATTATCAAACTGCTGAAGCTGGTTTTGGTTCATTGCAGCTAGAAATGGATGTCATGTTTGGGCTTTGAACAGTCAAGCCCCACACCTGGAGAGAAGCAAAGCCAAGAGCACAGTCAGAAAACAAACAGGAGCCTCTGATTTACAGAGGAATAGCACAGATTAAAGAGTCCAACTCCATATGTAAAGGTACTGCCCTGGCTTGCTCCATCCAGCCAGCTGGAGACCCAATGAGTTCCTGTTAATCTGTGTTTTCAGCCCCAAATTGGGGACATTTTGCTAGAAGGTGACACTGGCCCTACAAGACACCTTTTGTCTGAAACTCATCTTCCGTTTAATCTTGGAATTGAAGAAGGACTTTTAATGTTTCAAACAGTTACTGCTCTGCATGATTCTAAGAAAGGGGTTTAATGATAATTTCAGAGCAGGATGGAAACCCTTTAACCTTTCACTGCCAGGCACCGTGGGATGGGCTGAGTGTAGGACTGAGTCAGGCTTCTGACATGGCACTGACGCAGGAGGTGAACTCAGTCACCTCATTTATCCCTGTTCACAAAGGCTGACCTGCAGCAGACAAGACTCACCTTCCTGTAGAGGCAACAGAGATTTATTCTGAGCAGGATTTGGTGCAGCAGCCCCATTCTGCCCTTGCTGGGATGGGCACGGGGCAGTCTTGGTTTTTTGGACAGTGCTTGGAGAAATGGGGCTTGATTCTACCTCAGGCTCCAATCTGAGCACTGCTGTTACACAGTCAGAGGCTAATTTAGGTTGGAAAGGCCACTGGAGACCATCTGATCCAACCACTGCTCAAAAAAGGATCAGCTTCAAAGTTAGATGAGAGACTGTACAATACCACTGATTTAGAAACATGTTTTTCCTAATGGTGTATTCCAAATTCACACTGACACAACAACAGAATTGACCCATCTCTGGTATTAGTTTGTTGATCAGTCCCTCAATGTGATTATAGGGATCATATCCACTAGATTTGGGAAAGCAATCCCAAATTTTCAATAGATATTACATTTAATATTCTAGCAGATATCCTTCCACTGGGCTACATCACTTCTGCAGGTCACATCTCGTGAACCTCAAATAGTTTCACATTTTCTGGTAGAAAAGTCTATAAGAAACCTGTTTTAAAGTTTCAAACACATAAACACTAAACCCCTTGTGAAATTAAGACAACGGATAAACTAAAGGAACCTGTAGTTTATGTGTATTTATTAATTTAACAGGTGCCCAGAGCAGTGGGTGAATGATTGTGTGTTATATGTGCAGCCTGGTTTTGAGTTATTAATTGCTAAGAGTACAATTACTAATTGCAATGGGAAATGAGAAACCCACATCATAACTTGATAGGTTTTTTGTCCTGTTTTGTTCTCCTCCAACAGCATGGGGATGAGCCACGATGATGACCACCAGCCCTGTGCAGGGAGGTCCCACATTATGTCTGGAGAATGGGTGAAGGGCAGGAACCCCAGTGACCTTTCCTGGTCTTCGTGCAGCCGTGACGACCTGGAAAACTTCCTAAAGTAAGGATTGTGCTGAGGATCAAAGATCCTGCCAGGCAAAAATGCAAAGTGTTGTTTGAAAGTGAAAGTATAAATAATTTTCCTTCCAAAAAAGCTTGTGTGCATGTGTCATTAGGGTGTGCAGGTTTGATTCTGTCTCCACTACAGTTGCCCCTTTGAAACTGAGGATTGCAGAGAGGCAGAAGAATTATGTGCTGATAATTTCTTAAATATAATTCCAGACCACCTTCATTTTACAAAAAGTGCCCTTCATGTTTGCAATGACAGAAATCTGTATGTGTGTAGCCTGCAAAAATCTCTGCTGGGGGATGCTGCAACTTTTTGCTGTGGCTTTTACTGCCTATTTTGTTATTAAATAGCTTTTATTTTATTTTTTATTTTTTCCTGAAGGTAATTCTGATATGTTTTCTCACTCTTCAGTGAGTGTTGGTCTAAAATGGTCAACTGTGAACTTATTTTCCACTATTTCAACTCATCATATTCAACAGTTCAGGAAGGACTTCTGTCCTGCTGCTTGTTAACTCTCATGTACACTGAACTCTGCAACTGGGCTCTTAAACCTACAGTGCAGCTCTCTGACAAACAGTTCCTGGCACAGTGGCCAGTGCTTTTGTTGCTAAGAATGGGTTCAGCATGGAAAATTTCCCACTCTGGGGGTTAGAGGTGGCAAAAAAAAGGAAAATTATGAAAGAAAATGGGATATCATTAAAGGCATGAAATTGAAAAAGAAGTTGCATCTGACTCATGTGGTTGCATCTGGTCCCTGAGATGGGAGAGATGACAGTGATATTCTAATTTTTAAAAGATTGTTGTGAAGGCAAAGAGAAAAATCTTTCCTTTATGCCTGTGATGGATAAGAAAAGAAGTCAAGGGCTCAAAATTCAGCTGGGAGGATTCAGGTGAGATGTGACAGAAGACTTTCTTGCTGTCACTGTAAGGCTTGTGAAGCTTTGGGCTGGATAACCTGAGGGCAGAACTGAGTCTCCATGAGATTTCTAGGAACAGTTTAGATGAATGTTTAACCCAGAATGTTGTGAATGTAGTCTGTTCTGCCTTGGGGTCTGGGGCCAAGGGTGAGTTCCCAAGGACCTTTTTCAATTAATTAGAAGCCTCCGGATACATAGTGGGAAAAATCTCCACTGTTCCATCGGATTAAAGAGAGGACAGCAGCTTCTCTGCAGCAGGGATCTAACACTGCAGTTCAGAGGTGTTTTCCCTTAAAAGGCTCTGTAATTCCTGCCCTCCCAGGTCCAAGGTGAGCACGTGTTTGCTGGTGACAGACCCCCGGAGCCAGTTCTCCGTGCGGCTCCCTCACAAGCTGCCGGGGATGCACTACAGCGCCGACGAGCAGTGCCAGATCCTCTTCGGGACCAACGCCACCTTCTGCAAGAACATGGAGGTAAGAACCCGTGGGCTGGACCTGGAAACAAGGTGGGAAGTGGAAATAAAGCTGTCAGGCACCGAGGGAGAAAAGAGATCTGTGCTTTCCTCAGCGCTGCTTAGCAGGAGTTGCGGCGTGTTCAGCGCTGCTGAGAGAAAATCAAACCCCCGCTGACCTCCCTGTCAGCAGCACATTCGGAGACACTTCTCCTCTTTTCCCCACACTGCCCTTGTTAATCTCCTAAAGCAGACCCAGAAAAGCTGGTGTTTGCACTTTGTTCCCTCCTGACACTGTTTTGCTGAAAATACTCAGCAGAGATTGTTTTCCTGGAAGTTCAGCTGAGGTGAAAGCCTCTCCTCACAAGAGCGCTTGGCTCCTTTCACAGAGTCAGCTTAGATGACTGTCTGGATCTTTCCGTAGACTTCACCTTCAGACCACTGCAGTGCTCTTGGGAGCTGACTCTTAACTCTGTGCTGAGAAAATATTAATATCTGCTTGTTAGATGAGGCCATTTAGAATTTTGTGCAGAATCCTGTGTGTTTTCTAAGCAACATGATGTTTAATCAGGATTTGGGTGCAGCGTGGCTCATATCACATGGTTGGTTGGTAAAATGGAAACACAGCTTGTTGGTGTCCCTGGAAGTAGGTTGTATTTGAGATGAGGCTGTGTGACTTGTCCTCTGGAATTTAAACAGCTAAACTTTTCCTAAGGTCTTTTTATTCTGAGCATATTCTTACCTCCATCCCACTTTAGGCAGGGACTGGGGATGAGCTTACTTCCAGTGTGGCCTTGGAGATACCCAGAGGAAAGTCATGTAGCACCGTGTTGGGTCACCAACATCCCCTCCTTTACAGACAGGCAAGAAGCAGCCAAGTTTCTTACTGTCTTTAACTGGCCATTTGTCTTCTTCAGTTGTCCCTCATTCCCACTCTGAGCAAACCTGGGATCTTAGATCAGTGTTAGGAAATAAAATAATAATCGCCGATAACTGGGGGTTTCTGAGTGCCAAATTACTAAAACTGTTGAACACATGCAAGTCCTGGGAACGTGCTCTTAGTTTCACATTAGCTGTTTTATTTATTTTGGATTTGGAAACTAGCTAATATAAAACAATAAGAAAAGAATCTGGATAGGTTTTATTTCCCAGCTCCATCAAGAAAACGCAGACCACCAGGACTACTGTACTGGAAGGAAAGTGGTGTAGGTCTGTGGAGAAAACCCCAGATCTACCCAGCATGACTCAAGTTCTTCCACTTGTGTGGGTGTCACCCAGCTTGACTGCTGTTGGAAGAGATATTTGCTATTTCCCTTCTTGGGATGAAAAAACATTCTGTTTCTGGATATTCCAGTGCCTAATGAGAATGTCAGCCCACTGGTAGGTGGTCAGCCTTTCTCACACACAAATTGCGTGTCCAGTCTGGAATAGCTTCAGGGACATGTTGTTTGCCAGAATAAGGTGCCAAGAGGCACAGTTCTGTAAGATACAGACAGCAGGTGTTTGTGCCTCCTAAGATTTTTCACCAGTCTTATTATCTGACACCTTCAGAACACAATGAAAACTGTGCTCTTTTGCTCCATCACTTCTTTAGTGTCTCCCCAAGAAAAGCATATTTTGTGAGGACTTCAGTACTTTCTAATGAAAAGCCTTGTAGAAGTTCAGCAGATTAAAACCAATTTGCAGTCATTTAGAATTATTTCTGTTGCAGATGTGCATTGAAAGTGAGCATTCACCCTGTGAAGCTTTGGATCAGTCATGTCACGTGCCATTCATTTAAGTAAATATTTGCATCCTGTAACTCTGCTCTGAATTGGCTTTTGAAGGCAATGAAAGGAAATTCTTTAGAGGAAATGATCACTTTTGATTTTTAAACCTCTCAACTTTGTGTTCTTTTCACCTCTGTGTTTCTCAGGCCTCATCTGCACAGTGCTTGTATCATAAGTCTCAAAACTGTCTACAAAAATATGAACAAAAAAAAAAATTGGCACTGGTCACTGGCATTAGCTGTAGAAATTACTGGCAAATACAGCTGTCTCCTCTTCTAGCCAATGGTAATGTGGTATTTTTAATTCAATAAAGTATTAAAAAAATCCAAATGTAAAAGCAATAAACATTTGACAGTAAATATTTGTTACAAAAAGGAAATAAACTTCAGGAAATGAGCCTGCTCAATCTTTTTATGATTACATGTGTCTACTGCCTATTTTCTTATATAATAAAAGAGCTACATTACTATATTTCTTTGGAGATAGTTGAGCTCCATAATTATGTCAGGCAAACTAGAGGCCCTGTGTTCAAAAATGCCATGCCCTTTGGTTTAGAGCAAATTTCAGAGATTAGATGATTCCAAAATTTCAACAAACTGCAGAGACTTTCTGTGCAGTAAACTGTCTCCTTTAAAGGCATTGAAGCCCAAATTTTTGAAGGAATGTAACCTCCTTTGCCTTCACAGAGAGTCAGGTGCCTGAATGCTTGGCAGCTCCTGGACCTCTGACACTGCTCCAACCGGATAGTTAATCTGTGAATATTTACCCTCAGCTGAATATTGGAGATTGCATCCCCCAAATTCTTCTTCCATTTTGTTTTTAGTGACAACTCAGATGCCCTAGAACAAAACTGTAGCTCTCAGAAAATGCTAAGTTTGCCAAACGAGCTACTCCAAATGTGCAGAACAGAGATCAAAACATTTGAGGAAGGCTCAGCTTTACATACACTGAACCTCCTGACAGTCCTTTTTCCTTTGCTTGGACACTGCATCTACATTTTAATACACTAATATTTTAAAAAATGAACTAATTAGCAGAGTGAGTGTGTGATAGTCAGAGGATTCGTAGCCTGTTGTAATCTGTGACCTCCAAGGTGTGTAATTTAGGATCTGGTTCTGTAACATCAGTGTTAGGTCAGATTTACTAGTGCATGTCACCTTTTTGAGGAGCTGTGAATCAAGCTTTTAGGCTGGATGTTTGTAAGGCAGGGAACAATCAATTTTTCAATTTTTATTTATTTGAGAAGCACTGTTTCTATTATTACACAGTATGAATAATAAATGGCAAGATAACCTGCCAGGCCCTTGAGGGAAGGCAAGTCCCTTTGGATGTGTGCTCTGCTTATAGTTTAATTGGTTTGAGATGAATCCAGGTGCCTGGGTTTGGATTAACTTTACCCTGAGTATTGCATGGATAAGTCCTTACCCACCATCAGGAAAGCAAAGGTTTCCATGGCTCCATAAAGAATTAGTTTTGGTCTGAGGAACTGGATAAGAAAATAGAAATGGGGCAGTTCTCAAGTGAGGTGATTCTCCCCCTCTGCTGTACTCTTGTGAGACCCCATCTGGAGCACTGTGTACACTTCTGGTGTTCCCAACATAAGAAGGACATGGAACTGCTGGAGCAAGTCCAGAGGAGGCCACAAAGTTGATAAGGAGGCTGGAGCACCTTCCCAATGGAAGGCTGAGAAAGTTGGGGCTGCTCAGCCTGGAGAAGAGAAGGTTGTGTGGAGACCTCAGAGCACCTCCCAGGGTCTGTGGACCTGCAGGGAAGCCAGAAAGGGACTCTTCATCAGGAACTGTAGTGGTGGGACAAGGGAGAATGGCTTCAAACTGAAAGAGAGGAAATTTAAGTTGGTTATACAGAGGAAATTCTTCCCTGTGAGGGTGGTGAGGCCCTGGCAGATGTTACCCAGAGAAGCTGTGGCTGCCCCATCCCTGGAAGCATCCAAGGCCAGATTGGATGGGGCTTGGAACAACCTGGAGGGGGATTGGAACAAGATGATCTTTAAGGTTCCTTTCAACCCAAACCATTCTGTGATTCTGTGATTCCACATATCATAATAAGTCTCTCAAGACCCTTCAGTAGTTCCCCCTTCGTATCTAAGTTACAGTTTTCTCCAGTACTTTCTCATGGTGCTTCCTGTTAATCTTTCCCGTTGTAAATGTCAAGCATTATCTGATCCATGTGAATACTTATCTGTCAGGATTTACAAATGTGCTTCTGCCATGCCAGGCATGCTGCCTGTTTCCAGCCATGCCCCTTGCAGTGCCAGGAGAGCTTTGGCCCACCCAAGAGGTTGCACAGTGATCTTTATTTTGAGGGAGACAAGTTGCTTTTAGCAGGAATTAAATAGATGACTGTGTCATTCTCAAGCTCTGAGCAACATCAGGATAATTGTGGAAAAAGCTCAGCAAGAATGCACCTTTGACACTGCAAAGTGCATTATCAGTGCCCCTCAAACTCCAAGATCTTTGGGGATTCTGGCTGCTAAACCTTGACATGAGTCCAGGGCTAACATGGAAGCAGTTGTGCAAATTACGGGCAATTCAACCTGTCTGACCTCTGTCCTTCAGCTCCACACTGTGCTATGAATCAACTATTGTGAATTCATTTGACCACTGTGAAAGAGGAAACAGAAAGTTCAACCCCAGCCAGGCAATGGAGGCTCTGCAGGGAGCAGCAGTTAACTCTTTGCTTCCCTGGATTTATTCCGAGAGGAAGAGCAGGGGTGGTTTATGCTGAATCGCTCACAGAGCAGAGATGTTTCTCTACCAGAAATGCATCAAAACACCTTCATAACCTCCACCAGAAATGCATCAAAACACATTAATTACCTGCACCAGAAATGCATCAAAACACCTTCACAACCTGCACCAGAAATGCATCAGAACACAACCATAAACTCACATGAAAAGATACCACGTGTTTAATCACTAATTTTCAGACTGGCACACCCACCAACAGAGGCTGTTGCACTGAAATCCTACTAATGGGGGAAAAAAAAGGGATTTCTATCTCTTCTATCCAGTGTTTGGCTTTTTGTTTCATAAGCCTTTTGGCTTATTTATTATTAACACATTTTTGCGGGTTTTTACATAACCCATATCTGTGTTTTGTTTTGAGTCAGAACTGGGCTCAGGCTGAAGTGGCTCAGGGAAGAGATCAGAATTGCTCCAAAGAGGTTTTTTTCTGAGCAGGGACACTGTCAGCTCAGATGTAACTGGGAATGAGAATTTTGACATGACACTGTTTTTAGAAAAATTAAACCAGCTTAAAATTGGCTCTACTGTTTTTTTCTTAAGTTCAAGTTGTTTTATAACCTATGTAAGCATTTCCCAGTATCTACAAGCTACAGAACAGGGGGGCAAAGCTGATTCCAAGCCAGAGGAGACTGACTGGGTTTCTGGGCTAATATGGAAAAGGAGATGAACTAAAAAACAAAGTAAAGAAAGAGCAGCAATTGTAATGATCAAGTGGATTTTATGTGCCCCTTCAGTTTTCATATTTGAGGGTGGGGTGGTGAATATAATTTAGCAATTGTGGGTCTCTCTGTGGTCTTGATCTTGCAGAGGGACTGGTGGGGTGGACCCTTGGACTCCGTGCCTGGGAATCAATGGGCCTCTGTCTGCCTTTTCTCTGCAAGATGCCAAGGATGATACTGAGCCCTGTTATTTAGTAATGTATAGAATATTTACAGGAACATGGTAATTAGATTGAAAACTGATTTATCCTGAAAATAATAGGTTGCATTGTCATTTTTTGTACAAGCAAGGACTTTGTCTACATAATAATACTAATAAATCTGGAAGAGGATGGGTTTGGTTTTCTTGAGCCTGGCAATTCTAAAAAATATCAGAGTTTTTTGAGAAGTAAAGGTAACAATTTGCTTAATTACCATACTATAGTTTATAGTTTTCCTCATGTAGGTTATTAGAATTCAGACTATTTTCATGTTGCCTGTCTCTGTGAAACCAAAGTGTCCTATTTCACTGCTCCTGTATGTTGCAAAAAGACGTTTTTCTCTTTATTTTCAGTGGAAATACTTTTTGTTTAAGAGAGAGAAAGAACAAGAGAGAAGCAGAGTTCCTGCCTGGGCAGCACAGCCCAGTTTACAATTATTGGAATGCTTCAGAAATTTTTGTACGTGTTTCAGTTTGGAAGGTGGTCAAAACACATTCTGGTGCAGTGGTTTAAAGGAAAATAAAAAGAGAGAGGGGAACCAAAATAAAATTATAAAAATACAACGTGGAAATTTAAGAATATAAACATAATAAACTTTTAACAATAATAGAGAGAGCTTATTAGGAATTAAACACTTGAGCTTGGCAATCTTACACTTCTTACTAAGAGACAAGGGGAGGGAGAATTAGTGTAGCCTTGTGATGTGGCATCTACAGCTAAAGTTTGAACTTAACAAAATTAGCCAAAATACTATTGAGTATCAGCCTGAAAATAGTGTATAACAAGCTTGAAGGGCATTGGCCTTCTGGGAACTTCCCATCTGCAAAACACTTCAAGAGAAAACTCCCATAATCTTCACAACCACATCTGAACAGTGTGTGTACATATCTATATTTATTTTACTGTCCCTTTCTTCTCTTTTCCTACGGCCAAGAAACACAACCCATGATTTCATTCTTCTAATTTCCTTTTTTTTGTTCTTGTTGTTGTTTGGCTTGGTTTTTGTTTTTTGGTTGGTTTTTTTTAATGGACAACTTTGCCTGTTGTTATAAAAAATTCAGTTCTTTGCATCTCCTCCAATCAGGTGTTCAGGCCTGGGGAGTTCACTGGGAACTGTTGGGTGAACGTTGCTCTCAGTGAAGGCAGCACAGGATGGATGTTGCAAAGTCAGAATTTTTAGGCTTTAAAGTTGCAAACACAGCGTTAGAGGGGAGTGATCAGGTTGATGATGAAACCTGCGCAAAGCTCTTGTCCTCCTTCACCATGGGCAGATCTTTATCTGAGCCAAATTACAAAGGAGTGACTCTGTTCCAGTGCCTTGTTCCACGTCTCCACTTCTTCCAGGTTTGACCATGGAAAGACACTTCCATGATTTCTTCAGCTGGTGTAACGTGGACATGTTGTGTTCTCTCACTTAAGATGCTGAAAACTGGGCTCAGCAAAGCTGAGAGTTGTGTGTTGGTGGAGAAGTGGATAAGGCCTCTCTTTTTCTTCTGGAATTTCTGCATGTCTGTGAATGCCATACTCCCCCTGTAGCTGGTGTCAGGGATGCCCTAAAGGCAGGGGGTATTTAGCATAAGCTGTTTTGCCATGCAATTAGTTTGTGATCTCATTAATGCCATCTTTCCAATCTCTTTTGACTCTTAACTTAATTCCAGATGCATAAAAAAATCAAATGCAGCAGATGCTTTGCAAATAAGTACTTTAGACACTGGAGAAGGCTTTTAGTTTGCCACGAGAGCACCAGGAATTGCTAAAACTGGAGACTCTCTTTTACTGTTTCATTGTTTGCTTCCCAAAGTATAGTTTTTTTTTAAAAATTGTTTCTACTCCCTTGTGCTTTCCTGGCAGTTTGGGAGTTTCCCACTGCTTGTCTGGCAGGATCCTTTCATGTTTCTTGAACTCCTGGTGTCCAGCTTCATCACCAGCCCTTCACATCTGCACTTCTGTGCAGTGACCCTGCGAATTGTCACATTTTCTTTCATTCTGATGCCTGTTAAGGAGGTTTAATCATGGCCTATCTTATGTTTTAACTGTAGGTTAGAAAAGCCCTTGGTATCACTGCATATCTGTAAGGGTGTGTTTTGTAGAATGGATATCAAGTCGCTGAGGTCAGAGGATCAAACCCAGTGTGACACCCTCTGTGTTTGCTGGGTTCACATTGTTTTGTTTTCTCTGATACAGAACATTAACAAATCTGGGAAATGAGTATGTTGAATTTTTGTGCTGTTCTGCAAGGGAAGGAGCAGCACAGGAAAGCAGTTATCTCTCAAGGACCATTTCCTTAGAGTTCTTCAACTGTCAAGGGCCATTTCCACAAGAGTTCAAACAATCCTTGGGGTTCTGAACACTTGTGTCTGATGTTGGTGACTTCCCACTCACGCAAGGGTTCATGAAGAGGCTGTTCATTGAGTTACTGGAATCACACTGGTGATAAAACTGATATGAAGGGGAATCAGCTCTAAATTTGTTGGCTCTAAGCAGGCAAGTTGTTGGTCTTGTTCATCTCTAAAGCATAATGTACACGTGAGTTTCTGTAAGTTCTGAAGAAACAGGATGATCATCATGTAGTTAAAATAGGGAAATGTTCTTTAAGAAACCTTTTCTAGGGCGTCTAAGAAAATTATGATTATTATAATAAGAGCTGAGGTGCTTTCTGTCTAGCAGTAAAGAGATTGATTCTTCTTTCTCATTAATGAATAAAATCACACATTATGAATTTGTGGGATTGTTGTCTAGTTTTGTTAAAATGAAACATTAGTGGATATCAACTGCTGCCTGAATATTCTGGTGTAGTGACTCTTCCTCAAACCTTCCCCTGACTTTTGGATCAGGTCTGTAATTTGGACAGATGTTTCCTTTATTGAACCTACCACTTGTTCCTTGGAATATCAGCAAAAGTCAGCAGCTTGGCCACTGATACATGGATCCAAGTTTCTCAGTTATCTTGTCTGGGACAGCATGTGGCTCCTTTTCAAAAGTGCCTTCCAATTTTACAGGATTCCAGTTTGGAGCACTTTTCATCTTGTTTTCAACAGCAAGAAGCTCCATCAAACAAAAGTGTTTGGCTCCCTTGTGATCCCTTGTAGGTTGTGGGTTATTTATGCACCCAAAATTGAAGACAGTGGTGGTGTAGAAGTTGGGGGCATTGTTTTTGTCACCTTGTTGTGTAAAGAATTCCTCCTCAGAAGTGTGCTGTGAGGCTTCAGGAATATTTTCACAGTGTTTTGAACAGGAAAGGGAGAGTAAATTGTGTGTTTATTGGACCTGATAGGTGTTAATTAGGATTCTGTTTATAAGCACATTTTCTCTCAAGGTGAGCAATATGCTGAGCCAAAACCTTGGCAAAATAAAGGAGTCCTGATACTTTATTGGAAGCCTGTTTCTAAGCATGCCTGTGTGTTATGTGGTCTGCTGCTCCTCCTCCTTAAGGATATTTGCCCTTCCTAAGTCCTTATTCATAATCCCCTCATTTTGACAGCAAAATTGGTTTCATGGTGGTTTAATTCTGCTGTTAGAAATAAGAGGTTCCTCTCTCCAGTGGACAACAGGAACAAATTCATCCTCGGGAGCAATAAGTGTTTCTGGTTTTTGCATGAAAACAAGGCAGTGAATGTGTAGGGAATGAAGAAGCTTCTGTAGAGTTGTTCCATGATGGGAAGGACATCTTTATTCATTGGATTCTCTTTCTGCTGTGGAGGTTTGGAAGCTCCCCTTCCTTGTGGGTCAATAACCTGAGGCTTTGAGGTGAGGAAGCATCGTGGGCCTTGTGAGGTCCTGAGGCAGCATCACACAGATTTTGGCAGTAGTGGTGATGCAATAGCTGGGAAAGAGGCAGACTGGAGACTTACTGCCTGTGGGCAAAGAGCTGGCTGGATTAATTCTGGCTTCTGCTCATTTCCAGCTGCAGCACTGAGCTAAGGAACCCAAAATAGATCCTTCCCTAGAGCCGGGTGAGCCCCACACGCTGTGTGTCCGCGCTGGCACATGTGGGATGGAGTCACAGGGAAGGCAAAACAGCCTCTTCAGAAACGGCCTGTCTGGGGAAAAAGTATGGAAAGCTGTGAAAGGTGGGCAGGCCCAGAGCCAGACATGTTCCTGGGAGGATCCCAGGAGTTGTCTCTGGTTTTATCCTGGATTTAGCTGGAGCAGGCAGTGGGAGCCGGTGGCTGTGACACTGAGCAGAGGAACATTTAATCCCTTTCTGTTCCTCATCTTTCCACCTGTAACAGAAGGATAGAACTTCCTTTATCTCCAAGCTCCCAGGAGTCTGTTTAGATTGCAAGTTCTTTGAGGAAGAGAAAACACCTGGCACAGGCAGGCCCCTTTGTCAAATAGATACCATTGTCACCCCTGTAATTGGAAGGTCATTCATCTGCCCAGCAAATCTCTCCCAGCTTGGGAGTTTCCAGATCATGACCTCTCTCAGGACTGGTTTTTAACAGCTGTGCAGACAAGTTTTCTTATCTTCCAGGAGTTTCTGAGAGACCTTTATAAAAATTTCATTTTATTTCAATTTCTAAATTTTATTTTCTCTCTGTATAAAAGGGTTCGGTTGAAAAAGCACTTAATTTTATTTTGAACAAGTAATTTTAAATTTTTGTTGAAATACTACTTTTCAGCAGCCATCTCGCTTTTTTTTTAAAAATTTTATTTTGCTCTTGGAATTATTTCAGACTGGGAGCTGATCCAAAGATGACCTTTCCCCACAGACAGATTCAACAAATCAATATTTTTCCAGTGCAAAATATCTATCATTGGAAAATCCTCACTGGCACTTTTTGAATGCTTTGCAGGCAGAGACCTGCCATCTGAAAGCTGCTTGCCGAGTGTAGAATTAGCAGTAATACAGTCCTTTTGATGGCTTCTTCTGTATCAGTGTAAGCTCTGAACTGCCACTCACATACAACAACTTCCTTTCAAGTCCTGCCATTTCTCCCTTGGATATTTCCCCACAAAGTTGGCTGTTTAACCATTAAAAAGTCACTCACTGCGACTGGTTCCCTGTAGCTCTGTTTAATGGGGAGTTTTGTTTGGGTTTCTATTGTAGCCGAGGAGGACACACGATCTCTTTTGAAATGAGCTATTAACATGATAAAACATCTTGGGAACACACAATAGCAGAGCTGATGGTTTAATCTTTGCTGGGGTATCTGAGAGCTCGATTAAATGCAGGGGACTGCACTAACGAGGGCTGAAGCTTTGTAGTGGTGTGGCACCAGAACACAGAGCTTTTTCTGTAACTGTTTCCTGAAATATGCTTTGCATTTAGGATTCTGAATCAAACATAGGGATGCTATAAAAATCCAATGTTTTCCATACCTCGAAGATGGGAAGTTTCAGAAAGGTTGGTATTGCTGAAAGAGATGATTCCTTTTTTCCTCTATAATTCTGTGTGTGTGTATATATATATAAGCACAGACACACATATATATTTATATATACACAATTACACACATGTATGTGAATATTTGCACCCTCTGTATCCGTAGTCTGGGCCCAGTCCTGGAGTTCTGTAGGTACAGACACACTTTTTGGGGTAGTCTCTGCCCCTTGCATCCCCACACCATGGCTCATACCTGGGAAATGTCAGCTGGCTTTATCACCTTCCACGTTTTCTTGGGCTCTGGAGGAGTTCTGCATGCTAACTAAAACTGTACAGAAAACTGCTTCGTTTTTATGACTTTTGTTTCCATCACCACCCCCTTCCTCCTCCCAGTTGTACATCAAAGAGGGGAATTTAGCCCTAATTTACACGCAGTTTATGATCCAGGGACTCGAAGCTGAAGCTTAACAAACACTGGCCTTGCCTAATGCACAGCTCTTCAGCAATGGTGCTCATGTGTGTCTAGGACAACTTCTTTTGGGATGTAGGGAATTCCATTACATCTTCAGCCAGGGTGTCTTTCTGAGAGAAAACAGAAGCAGAGGGTTTCCTTCTGGGGGCAGGGTTTTTGTCTGGGTCATTCAAGAAATCAGGGTGGAGTGTTTCTCCTCACATTCTGCTCTGATGCTTTGTGATTTTGTGAAAGAGAGGAACTGAAGCTTGGAAAAGTGGAAATACTGGCTGCCTGCATCCTTGATCTCCAAAGCTTCCCACCATTTTACACACCAATATTCCCCAGCCACAGTTTGGGAGGAGACCTTGCTGGTGGTGCTTTCACACTGTGGTTTGTTGCCCAGATTAGTGTTCTTTCCGTAGAACTTTTGGGCAGTAATTGATGTACTTTTGGATTTTAGTCCTCTCCAGAAGGCAGGGTTCTCCAGAATCTGAGAGTTTTGGTGTGAAACAGAGGATTTCTCAGTAAGCTCTGAAATCTCTGCCTTGTCAATGTTTCTGCCTTGCTGTACCTATCCATAAAACTGTGTGATGTCCTTATGGCTAATTGGTGCTTAAGTGCTTTCGGAGCTGTGGGTAAACCACTAATTAGTCACACTCATTTAGTCAAAATTACTAAAGCCTGATATTTTCCAGTATGCTCTATTAGTTCGGGGAAAATGTCTTAGAAATTCACTGATTCAGGCTTCCCTGGTGTATTTGCTGGTTTTTGTTTGTGTGACGATGACTTTCTGTGTTGTGGTTAATACAGATGTCACTGAATTGTGCCGTCTGCTTCCAGATTTTGGGTTTAAATAGTGCAAAATCCTCTTTCCAGAAAGAAATGTGGAAATAAATCAGGATGCAGATACTGCTGGGATAACTGTTTTGTTTCAGTATGTTCTACATCATCACTGGGACTGGGATTTATCTCGTCTGCACCCTCTCTTGTACTGATCTATTTTATATAGACATGATCAGTTTTATATAGACATACCAACATGCCTGTACACAAAACACACACATGCCCCCACAGTCTCTTACATTACATTGGGAAAGAACCATAAGGTTGAAGTGTGTTGACTCAACTATTTAATGAGGTGCAATAAATCTTGACAAGACCAGCTGGCACTGGAGTCAGGCTTCTCATCTTTTTACCATTACATTGAAATGTGAACAATAGTGGAAAGAAATGTAACTCTTCTTTTTCTTTTTATTTTTTTTCTTTTTTTTTTTTTAATATTCAGCTATGTAGCACTGTACTGAAATCATCCACTTCCATGGAATGCAAAGCACGGTGGATGCTGTGGAAAATGTTAACGATGCAAAGGCCCCTTTTGCTGGTTCTTTTTCTCAAATTCTGAGAACGTGTTGATCTGGCAGATCACAGAGCTGTGGTCAGCACTGACATCCCTGCACACACACTGGCTCCTCCTCTGCTGCTCAGCACACCATGACATCCTTTCCTCTTTTTCCTTGCCCCTTCCCCCAAGGTGCAGCACCACCCAGGTGCAGCAGGACTGGCTGTGTTACTTGAGTATCTTCTTTAACAAATAGGACTAATTAAGCATCTTTGACACCTAAGCACTTGGCGTGGTTCCAAGGCACCCAACTTGGCCTTTTTTAAGGAACCAGATTTATTCTTGTGAAAAGAAATCTGTTTGAAAAGCACACTTCTTGTTTTGGGGGGGTTCCTGTTAGTAGCATCCATCAAAGTCTTTCATGTTTCCAGCCTCACCACTTAATGCCAGTCGAGCCTTAAAAAATAATTGCCCCCAAACCAACTGGATGCCTCTGGATTCACTTGAGAAAGTCTGCCTGAGCTTTGAAGTGTATCCCATAATGATAGCTGACATCTCCAGAAAGAATAACTGCCCCTCCTTGCTTTGTGATTGCAGCATTTGATGTGTGCTGGGCTCTGGTGCCTGGTGGAAGGAGATACCTCCTGTAAAACCAAGTTGGACCCCCCTCTGGATGGCACCGAGTGTGGCGCAGACAAGGTAATCAAACTGCTCAGCAGCACTTCTTGCTTTCCAGCATTGGGAATAATGTTTCCAAGATGTGCTGGATTTACCATAAACCTGTATTTTCGACTGATTCCGTTACAGAAACTGCTCAATTAACAGCTGGATTGGGTTAAGTCTTCCTGATTTTTTATTTAAGTGTATTTCAGTAGCTTCTGGAGGCTTCAGTGGTGAAGTTGTTGTGGTCAGGGCACTCCACAAACTGCAGGAGAAGCCCAGGGCTCGCTGCTGAGGGCACTCCCTGCTGTCACCTCTGCCCAGTGCTGCTGGTGGGGTTTCCTCAGTGAGGTGTTTTTCAGTGTGAGCTGAGCTAGTTGTGTTCTGGGCTGTATTTGAGGTAGAAAGTGTGCAGAGCATTTGGGGAGTGGAGGAAGATGGGGAAAGAAAAAGAGGCTACTTAAAAACTTTATAGTTTCTAATAGTAGCTCAAAATGTTTGAGCTCAAATTCAGTGATGTTCCATTATTTCAGAGGTATAATTTGCTGTATATATTTTGAAACTTGACTGGTTTGGTAACTACCATCCACCACTTAACTGGTTTTGGACTCTAATATTTTTTGCATATTATATGGGTGGGGAGGTAAGAAGGGGTAACATTAAAAAGCCTTTTGCTGAAATCAAAGGTTAAAGAACTTTGCTTGCAAATAAACAATGAAAAGAAAAGCTGGGTTCTGGAAAGTATGACAAGGAAACTGAGACAAAAGGTTTTTAGATCTGAGTTTTTGTAACTACAGGAGTCCTGGTGACTCTCTTAGCAGTGTCACATCCTGGACAGGCCAAGTTTGCTGCTTGGTCAGGAGCCAGCCACCTATTAGAATCAAAGAGGTTTGGGGCTCTAGCCAAGTTAGGTCCAAAATACTTCAATTATTTTGTACATCCTGGGAATAGTGCTGATGAAGGCATTGCTTTAGGGTATAATTTCTTGGACTAGGTTTCTATGAATAGTGGGGCTTTAAGTCTTAGCACTTAGGTAATAATCTCCTTTATAAAGCAAGGGGCTCAATTCTGTGATTATTTTTTTTAATGACAGAACTGCCTTCAGGGGTTTGTTGAGAGTGACACTTAAATTTCTGCGTTTCACCTCCTCCCTTTATCCTTCTCCCACCTCCCTCTCGCCTTGAACCTCTAGAAACTTAAACACGGGCTTGTCGTAACCCCTCAGACACCCTTTGAAGTCCACCTGAGCAGGAATGTTTGCAGGCTCGGGGCTCCCTTGCAGCCTGTGCTAACACAGTTCCATTGCAGTGGTGCCGAGCTGGGGAGTGTGTCAGTAAAACCCCCATCCCTGAGCACGTGGATGGGGACTGGAGCGTGTGGAGCCAGTGGAGCATGTGCAGCCGGACCTGCGGCACCGGAGTGCGCTTCCGGCAGAGGAAATGCGACAACCCCCCGTAAGTCTGCACTTCATCAGGGTTCTTCTCACGTGTAGCTCTTGGACAGCCCTTGCTGCAGGAGTGCAGGGAGGGAACAGGCAGCAGAGCTGTGCAAAGGCCGGGATTTCTCCTTCGCCAGCAGCAAAACCCAGGTCAGAGTCCTGGAGCTGCTTGGAGTGAAGTGGGTTTTGTGGAAGCGGCTTGAAGAGTCACCACTGGAAGTGGCCCCGTTGCAGTGTTTCAAACATAGATCAAATTGAATTGAAAACATGTAGTTTGGCAGAAAAAGTGGTGCTGTGTTTGCTCTCCAGCACTGCAGTGAATGGGGGGGGGGCTGATCTGGATCTACAGAGCAAACTGAGCCGATGTCTTGAGAGGTCAGCTTTGCAGGGAGTGCTGGCCCTGGGCTTGGGAAGCAGAAGAGTGGCTGACACTGGTCATCTCAGTGTCCCAGAGCTGTGTTTGTAAAGCACCTTGAGTTATTCTGTGTGTCAGGAAGTGCTGCATAAGAAAAGGAAGTGCTGCATACACACAGAGTGCCATGGGTGCTGTTTAGCTCTTGAACAGTGACTACAAATAATCCTGTACTCTCTGCTTGGCTTTCTTCTAATTCAGGAGAAAATGTAAGTGTTGTTATCTCCTATGTGTTGTCCTTCATCCCCCAGGTCAGCTGAGGCCCATCTGGAAGTCTCTTTCTCATATGGGAGGCCTGAACAGGTTACCATGGTGCCATTTAACTGCCCATCCTGTTTGTGTGCATTATAACTTCTCCCAGTCTTGGGAGCAGCCCTCCAAGTGCTGTACCTCTCATTTTATTCAGATTTTAAGTTTTTCTCCACAGAAAAATCACAGGAAGCTTTGCTTTTTAAATTGGGGCTGAAATTTTGGCTCACAACACTGTCCCTTTGAAGGCATGCCTGGATGATGGATAGGCTCACACTGGCTGCTGTTGACCTGTATTCATGTGAAAGGGATATTTTTGTTTATTCCTCTCCTTATATAACACTGAGCTGCAGTTGAATGTCTGTAATGTCCAGGTTTGATTTTTACCAGCTGATTTTCCTGAACAAGGATCTGAACTGGTTCCTTTGCTGTCAGCTACAGTGCTGACCAAACCTTAATCCATTCATCATTGTTCCTTCAATCACAGGAAATGCTCCCTCCAGCACTGCACACTGATTTTAAAATTCTCTTGCTCATATACATTCTTGGCTGGGGATACACACGTGATCTTTTGCTTCAGATTCCTGGCATCAGCCCACTCCTGCAGCTGGTTTATTCACTGTCCAAAAACACTGGCTAAGGGATTTATCTTTTATTTTATATATATTTGGTCTTGGGATATTTTTTTTTTAACAGGAATCTTTACTCCTGCCAGCTGACTCTTAAGCCTGTGGGACTATCAATATTTTTCAACCAGTTGCTTCACTGTTTGATTTGGTTTTTCCTCTCAGTAATTTCTTTGAGCATTTACATGCATTGCCTCCACATGGTTGTAAGGAGTGTGTCATGAGCCAGTGTGCACGTGCAGCCTTTGGAGTTGTGCTGCCTCTTGCTCTTGTCGGGGCTTTGGACTCTTGCTGTGCAAGGGGGATTGAAGAGAAAACCACTGGCTTAAAGAGAACATCTAAATGAGGTCTCCACGCCTTCTTCAGTCCCCTCTTGTTGTGTAAAAGGGTGACAACAGTATAAATGGGCTTTGATTTCTTCAGTTCCATTAGCGGGTGGATTCTCTTGGCATAAATATGGTGGAAGGTGGCTGTGAAGTTGTCTACCAGGAGATCTCACACAGTCACTGTTTGAAGCGTGAGCCAAGGTGGGCTGGAATTACTCTGTGTATTGGAAATCCCAGGCAGTGCTTGAGCTCACAATTCTTCTAGTTTGGGAGAAATTACATTGGGAGAGTCAGCTCATTTTACTCCTTAATTAGAAAGGGAAGATGGACTGGGCTGCTGAAGGGCAGAGCAGAGGAGCACTGGACAAAAGGCCTGGAGTTCCTGCAGCTCCCACTGTCTGGGAATGGTGGGTGCTCCATAAGTGCCTCTCCTGATGGATTTAGCTGCTATTTTAGTATTGCCAGTGACCATATTGCCAACAGTGAGAGCTGCTTGATTCCAGTCTGCACTGGCAAACTCACGGGAAGTCCCTCATGAATTACTGACATCTGAAGATAAAAACCAAAGCAGCTGCTGATGTAAATAGTTGTCCTGCTGTGTCTCCTGCTCCATGGCCATCCGCTTGATCCTCTGCTTTTGAGAGGGTGCTCTGTTACTCTTTGGGTGTTCTGACTGCTCCCTTCTGTTGTTGTTGTTTTCCCTGTGCCTGTACCCACAAACATGCACAGTCACCTGCATCCAGTGGCTCCATCTCCTCTGCTGTAGCCGGAGGGATGGTGCCGAAACCAAAGTCTGTGTGTCTGGTGTGTTCATGTGAGTGCAGGGTCCGTGTGGAAAGGAGCCTTTGTTGTGCTCCCAGGCATCAGGACACAGTGTCTGTCCTACAGTCTGAGGCACAGACAATCCTCCCAGAAGGTTCTTCAGCACTCCCAGCACAGCTTCTGCCTCACACGTGTCCGTGGCAGAGGGAGGTGTCAGCAGAGCAAGTAGGCGATGTCCAGGCTGTGCTGGTGACTCTCTGTGATGTTCCAGTGTCACTGGAGATCAGCATTTCCATTAAAAAACACCCCAAACACTCGTTCTGGGATTAATGGAGCTACTGTAAAAATTTGATCTAGGCTGGGATTTGGCATTAAGCTTTTCTGTGAAGAATCACACATTTCTGTTGCACCAAATGCTGGATTCATCCAGTCCAGCATAGGTAGGAAATCAAATTACAGTCCTGTGGCCAGTGGTACATGAACAGGGCAACTCCTGCTACGACCACTGACACAAATAAATGATGTACAATGAGGGCCTTGCTTTCCAATTAGCTGAGTGATATAACCTGATGTTCATTGCTCTTCAGGGAGGGAGGGGGGAGAAGCTTTTGGAATGAACTACCTTACTGCTAAAAACTGGAATTTGGCTGGAGTTGCTTTTTATAGCCATCTGTTAAAGAAAAGTAAGAACATGACCTTATCCATCTTCACTGATTACAGCTGGGGAGAGATAGGTATGTGACAAATTCAGGAGAGTGTCAGCAAGTAGCTAAAGAAATTATCTGTTAGGATGGCTGAGTCTTTTTTGTTTGTTTGTTTGTGTATTGTTTTATTTTGCAAAGAAAATGCAGGCTATTGTTGAGAGTTTGAGTTTTCCTTCTTCTCTGGGGATTCATAAATAAGAACAAATAGGTTTTGCAGGTGCTTAATCCCGATGTTGGAGTAGTTGCCTTTCCTGCATGTTTAGAAAACAAATGTGTAAGATGGAGTGGTTTTCATGGGTGGAGATTATCTGCTGCACAGATTTTTTTCTGGGTGCCCTGTTTACAGTGCAGGTTGTAGCTGCTTCTGTGTTATCTTAATTTCAAACTGCTGAAGACAACCTTAGGGGACACGTACTGAGCAGACTTGGTTAAGAGTGTCTGAGGCAGAGGCAAAGCAATTGGTGGGAGGAGAAAGGTGAAATATTCTGGGTTGCTGCCTCTGCCTTGGGTGTTTGGTGCTGACCCTGGTTTGTCTTTCCTGCCATAGCCCAGGGCCAGGTGGGAAGAACTGCCGTGGAGCCAGCGTGGAGCACACGGTGTGTGAGAACTTACCCTGCCCCAAAGGTGTGCCAAGCTTCAGGGACCAGCAGTGCCAGGCCCATGAGAGGTACACCAACAAGAAGAAAAGCCTCCTGACAGCTGTCATCGTTGATGGTGAGGTTTTTTCATCTTCCTCTGGAATTCTTTGCTGTTCTTTCACTGCAGCTTCTTGATTTCGTCTGTAGGGCTCCCATTTGTTGGTGAGAAGGTTAGAAAATGTCCCCCTAAGCTGCAGCTGAAAGACTTAAGTACCATGAGTTGTTCTCGGTGCTGCCCTGCTGTTCTTTGAGCCTTAACAGAACATACAGAGCTGTCAGTTCTTTGCTCCTCTTTCTGTAATGCTGGGAGAGAAATGCCTTAACTTGATTCCCAGTCTGAACAGGCAGGTATTTGGGCATTCAAACATTAGAAAGTTCAAGTTAGTTTGGAACTGAAAAAAGATGGGTTCCCTTGGACATTTTTGATATGTGTCAATTTTGGGCCTGTCAGCATGATTGCCTGTCCTACCTACATTCCTTTAATGCTTCCCTGTGCTGGATCTTGCTGTTCATCTGCTATTCAACCAGATTTTGGTGGATATGAAGTAATGTCCTTTCTGGAAGAGTAAACATCTTTCCCTGCACTCTGCTGAAAAGCACACGAGGCTGGTCTCACTTGGTCATCCCAAAGACATCCTTGCACAGGGGAGGGTGGTGTTGGAACTGACACCAGAAGACCAGACACTGGATGAGCCCTTCCCTGTGCCAGCACTGACAGATGAGCTCTGATGCCAGGACAAGAGCACAGGCAGCATTTCAGTTCCCACAGCAGACCCTCCAAGAGCACAATTCCTTCGGGCTGATTTTGCTTGTTGTTCCCCTCTACCCCACTTCCTAAATAGTTTTGCTGGATGAATGCACAGTACAGAGCTACTTCCTGGACTCATTTCAGTCACAGAAAACTCTCCCAGTTTTTTCCAGGGGTGAGTTGTTTCATTCCTTTCTCCATTTTCAGTCAGGAACTATGGGCTGCTGAGGGTCTGTAGATTCTTCCTTGGATGAAGTCCATGAGTAGCAGAATCAGCTCCAGAGGAAAAACATTATATTGCCTAAATATCTGTTACTTAAACATATGGCAGAGGCAGTCAGCAAACCCTGACACTGCTGAATGCTGCCAGTTAATAATACAAATGTTTGAAAAGGCTTTTTTACTTAACTCCTTCTCTAGCTAAACATAATAGTAGCTTTTCCAAAGTGATGTCTAAATAGCTAATGATTGTCATTAGCATGGGTGAAAGATAAAACTTTTCTCTACTGATGTATTTCCAATCATTTGGGGGTTCTTTCTCTAGCTGTTCTAGCAGCATAGTTTGCTGCCAGGAATGTTTGTAGGGCCACAAATACCAGTTTAAGAAAATAGTAAGTAATATAAATGCAAGAATGCTTCAAATGTGGGTATAAAGGTGTTCCTGCTGGCACACTGATGCAAGAAATTGGTCTATCAGGAGGAGAAAGGGACTGGAGAACTTATTCTTCTAAAATCAGTGGCTGTAGCCTGAGACACACACACAGTCACTTGATCATTCTTCTCAGACTGTTGAAAGTGTATTGACTAAATGGTTTTCTGTACCTTAAAAGCCCAATCTGATCAGTGTAACCCTTTGAATATTGATATTTTGAAGTGGGGAAATGCCAGGCCTGAATTGACAGGCTGATGTTCCTTCGAAGATGAGATACCCAAAGCCATTCATGTAGAGAATGCATCCCCATTGCCTCAAACACTTGTCTGTGCTGTTCCTAAAGGCAGATGTTGTGTTTCTTTTCCCAGATAAGCCATGTGAGCTGTTCTGCTCTCCCCTGGGGAAGGATTCTCCCGTGCTGGTGACAGACAGAGTCCTGGATGGGACTCCCTGTGGGCCCTACGAGACCGACCTCTGTGTACATGGCAAGTGCCAGGTGGAGTAACCTTCTCTTGTTTTATTTCTAGTGTCAGGTACAGCCTGGGCAGCCTCTCTGTGGGTGGCTGAGGGGCTGTCTGTGAGGGGAGAGCACAACCCTGTTTTATCAGACCCACTACAAGTGCTCCACAGCCCTGTGTCTTGGGCTAAGAATTAAAATGCCCCAGTTATGATATTATTACTGAACAGCTGGGAATGTTCAGTGATCACATTTGCTTGCGTGTAGTCATCAAATGGCTTGGGTGGGAAGGGACTTCTGTGAGGGGAGCAGATGGGAGTGGAAATCTTGGCCTGCTTAACTGCTCCTTTTTGGCTATTAGAGGAATCACTGAAAAAAACACTGGAGCTGCAAACTGGATTACAAATTGTCACTACCCTGTTACATGTGGTAGGTTGCCAGAATCGTGATGCTTTTCAGGTCCACCTGGTTCCTGCCTGGAAACACTGAGGAAGCTTTTCAATACCAGTTGCCCCTTGTTTCCTGCAGCTGCTTGAGCCAGTAGCTTCCCCTGTGTGATTTTTGTTGACTGTTATTCTGTGATGCCAAAGTGAGTTACTGCAGGGGCCCATCAAAGCTGTTCAAAAGACCTGTTGCCCTTGCAGTAGTAAAAAGGGTCCCTTTCTCGCACAAAATTAGATTTTAAGCTCCCCCCTAGAGAATACAGGTTTGAAGAGCAGATCCTGTGGCCCTGAGCACAGACAAAGCCAGGGTTTTTTGCCTCTCACTTGGGTCACATAAAAAGCAAACCAGAGAGAATGTAGGGGAGGTTTCCTTCTGCTGTCCTGCAAATGGGACAATCAGTGTCCCCTTAGTTGTCCTTGGATGGACTGGCCAAACCCTGAACATGCTTTTTCCTTCTACCACTGGTCAGACAAGTCAAGGATGGAAATGAAGAGGATTCTTCAGAGTCTTCAGATTTGGTTCTCTTTTCCTTAGAGTGAAGGTGTGATGGCCTGTAACCATTGCAATGATTATTTCTTTCTCAGTTACATACAGAACCAAAATTAGGTGTGGGAGATCTTTGTAATAAAACTCTCCTGTTTTGCTGGGCAGTGAGACTGTAACACAGCACACTGAATGCTTAGGGAGGGCATCTCTTAGAGCTGGTGTTACAGGTCCCTTGAAAATTTAATGGAGTTGTTAGACTCATACTAACTGGAGATTTAAGGTTTGGACAAGGAAAGGGAGAGAAGAAAATGTTTATTTAAAGATCATAATTGACAGGAAGTCATTCATGGGTGTTCCTAGTGATGTGTTGCAGTTGGGTTCAAGTCATTTGTCACAGACACTGTGACAGGGCAGACACTTGGTGGGTTTTTTCTCTCCTAATCATGTAACACGTGTTCAAAGTTTGCTGCACACACAAGAGTGATGTGAAAGACAGTTCACTTGGCTGCTGCAACCCTGTCAGTGCTGGATTATTCCTGGCAGTTCTGCTTCTAAGTTCCTCCTCATCTAGATTTGTATCCTGTGGTAGGAGTTCCTCTTTGTACAGGGCACACCAAATCTGGCATTATTCTGATTTCTGTGAACAGGGACTGAGAGCCACTGAGTTTATTGCTTTGAGCCTTCCAGGCAGGGAGATGGGTGAGCACAATTCACCTGAGTGTAAGAGAGGCTTTGGAGGCATAAAGCAGCTTTACTTATAGCAAAGCAGCTTTACTTATAGCAATGTAGAGAAGTGAAAAATCTTTGGGTTGAATTCTGCACTGCTGCAGGAGACACTTCCCACTGTTTCCTGTCAAATGCTGCTGAAGAGACATTTTTAATTCAGTCTTTCTAATTTGAACAGCAAGAGTCTGGGAGCCAATACAAGTTTGATTCTTTATAGTTCAAAGTGCTTTGCATAGAGCCAGGTTCATGGGGCATCCCAAGTTACTTAATTTTTCCCTGTTTTCAGCTGTATCTGAAAAAAACCTGAAAACAACCCATTAATAACCTTTTATAGTTGGGCCAGCTGTGCACCTCCAGCTGTGTGCCACTGACCATTCCTCTGGGCTGGCCAGCTTTACTGCTCCAGCAGTTCAGAGCAGCCACAAATAAAAATAAATCAGACATTATGGCAGTGTATGTTTGCTTCTTGCAGGGAGGAGCAGTAGCTCCCTCCAGATGAATTCCTTGATGAGCTCAGAGCCTTGGAGGTACCTCACGAGAAGCAAATTGCACCCTGAGTCGGGGGCAACTGCCTGGGACTGTGCAGGGAGGTGCTGACAGCTCAGAACAGTCAGTCCATTTGCATCTGGCTGAGAAAGAATGCAGAATGATCAGCTGAAGCTGAGCAGATCTGAAAGCCTTGGGAACTCATTTATAACACTCCTCTGCCTTCCATGCAGTGCAGTGCTGAGATTTGCCATATGTGCCTGTGCACCCCACTTGCCACAGATCCCCGTCTCACCAGCTGCCTGTTAAACCAATTGAATTGACATATTCATTTAATTACTCTTCTCCTTATTTCTTTACCCAGCACAGACAAAGCCTGGCAACAAGCATTGCAGGGGGCCTGGAGAAGAGAATAAGTGCTGAAATCAGAGGGTGGTATTACTGTTATTTATTTTCTTATGTCATCCTTCCAGCTAAAGGCTCTTAAAGGCAGGAATGACACATTGTCAGTGTAACAGACAAATTAGCAGTGCCTGTGAACATTTAGTCTAGGAAATGTAATAGATCTTTTCCCTTCATTAGATGCTCCTGAATGGAACTCATGCATCGTTGTTGGTGATGAGTGGATGTAGATGAACATGGCAGAGAAAAAACTGCTGCAATGAGAGGAGGGTTTGGAGAAGGAAAGCAGGAACAGATTCTTTAAAGCCTCAAAATACTGCATTTGGGCACTAAGGGAAGAGAGTTTTCCTTCAGTTGTACTTCGTGAAGTTATTACAGTTTCATTTTAAAGCCATAAGCTGAGCTCAGGTTTAAACAGTGTGAATGAAGCCTTTTGGTGTCAGCCTTGCTCTCCCTGAAAAAAAATCATCCCTGTATTTATCCCTTACACCTAAAGGCAGCTGGAGTGAGTAAACTTGGTTATTATTTTGATCAAACCTAGAAGCACCAGAGAGCAAAGTCAGCCCTAAATTTAGCATAGGAGTTCCTAAATCAACTAGACTTTTTATAATCTTACTCCTTGTTTTTTGTATGAATTGTAAACTCTTCCTCCAATTTCGTCATGTCCTTATTTATTACAGTTGATTTTGAGGTTGAACATTTCAAACGCACTTATCCTTACCACCTCCTGAGCAGAATGGAACCCCTGTTCGCTGTGGATATAGGGATTTGACATTCCCTTCTTGAAGGGCACATGGTCCTCTAGCAAGGAGAATTTATTTTCCCCAGGGATTTTTCAGCCACAGAAAATCTGTAGCAGGCTGCAGAACAAGAGGGTGAGGGCTCCTCTGAGCTTTGCAGGTTTGCTTTCTCAATCACTTCAGTCCTGGTGAGACAGGGCAGGGCAGTGCAAGCTGCAGCTCACAGTGGCTTTATCTTCTCATATTTCTCTCCCAGTGACCAGTGGCTTTCAGAGAGAGGATTTTCTGAGAGTTTTGTTCTTCTTCAAGATCGTTGTGTGTGTGTTCCATGAGGGAACACTCGTGGAAGCAGAGCACTTTCTGACCTCTTACAGACCTTCACTCTGTGCTGCTGAGGTTGACACAAAACTGAGGCAGCAGGAGAGCTAAAAAAAGTGTCAGATGTGCCAGGGCAGTGGTGTGAGAAGAGCAGCTGCTCAGCTGAGTGTGGTGACATGTGGGGCTTTGTGCTGGCTTTTCTCAAAGGAGGATTAGTCTGAGACTCATGATAGCATGAGAACTTTCTAGTGGGGGTTACAGAGTCTACTTGAGGATGTAATCTAAGGTCTCTTTGAAAAGAGAGACCTCCTTTTATAGCAGGACTGGGCTGGGGATCAAGGGCAGTCTTTGTTCTGATTTAGCAATTGAAGAGGTGAAGATGTTTTGGCTCTGTCTGTGGTTTTCTCCTTGATATTTTGTCATATCACACCTCCTTTAACTTGCTGGTGAATCCACAATGATAATAAGCCACATACTGGACTGTCCTGGCACAACAAAAATGTTATAGAACTACTTTCTTTCCAAAGTGATTGTCATACTGTGTGAAAGGGGAGCATAAATTGGAAAATGGAGAGATTTTCAAAAATAACTTCTGCAAACTGGTTAGGCAGAGTGGCAGCAGAAGGCCACAGGTGGCAGAGGAGAAATTGGAGTGGTCTGCTGGACCTGCTGCTGGCAAACAGTTTTCTACACACTCAGTACCCACTTTTTGCATTTGATTGACACATCCAGTTCTGGCTTTGTCTCCCCACATGAGTATTTTCCATGTATTATTCATATTCCTGCACTACAAACTGTGGTACAAGATGTTCCAGACTGGGTAGCTTGTCTCCCTACAACAACTTGGCTTAGCATTGTACTTTGATAAATTATTTAGTGTATGTGCACAAAATCCAGAAGGATTGTCTGAACTACAGAAACCTGTTGTATAGTTGCCTTCTTTTTTTCCATTTCTGGGTCTGTAGCCTTGTAATCTGGGGGCTAAAAAGAGTATCAGGGCTTTTGGTGAGTAAAGGTTAGTGACAAAACCAAGACTTTGTTGATATCTTACTAGTTTTTAAATGTACTTTACAGTGGGGTGTGAAAAAAAGTAAAACATGCTGCTTCCCTTTATTTTTCTTCCATGTTATCCCATGAAAAGCATAGAATAGAACAGAAGCAAAGGAGTTTCTGGGATGGGAAAAAGCTTTGTATTATTTGCATGTTCTCTCAGGAGCACAGGGGTTTTGACACATAACCTTCAGTCTCTATATGTGAATAAGGGGTTACCAAGAATTATTGTTTCTAGAACCCCATGAACTGCTGAGGGATCTAAGCACAGAGTCAGTGGTCAGGTGTCACTGCAGATCCAAAGCAGATGAGATAATGCAAATTTAAAATAGGCAGTGTCCAGCTCCTGTTCCAGCAGAGCTGCTCTGACTCACATAAAATCTGAAGGCTTGGGAGGTGACAGGAGGATATTTCCTGAGCTAAATTCTACATGGACTCCAATCCATCACCCAGAATTTCTTGTGGAACAGAAATAGAAGTAACTCAGAGAAGTAACTCAGATGCCTGATTAGGGACCAGGACTCACCTCCTGTACAAACCCTCACAGACACTCACAACCCTCCAGAAGGGCAAAAGTGTTTAAAACAGAAAAATAAGAATTCTCTTCCCCTCAGATCTGAATTTCAGTTGCTCACATATGGACATTCCTGTTTCATGTGGTCCATCCCTGGAGGTATCAATGGACATTGGATATTATGGACAAAAAGAATTGGCAGTGTGGGTGAATCTGTCATAACCAGCGTGCTCTGTACATGATTAATTTGTAAAATGGCACATATTGCATCAATATTTATATTTGATCCATTGAGACAGCTAGTTAGTTCAGCATATGGGAAGCATTACAGTTTTGTGAGCCTACAATGTAATTTCTTACACAGGGTGGGTGTATATAAGAAAAATAATTGTGTTTATGTAGCAAAACATACTCACACAGGCTGTATCAATTGAGCTCTTGCACACCCATTGAAAATACAAATAAAAATATCATTAAAAAATAGCCAAGCAATACAGAAAATAGTTCACACAAAAGAATCCAAATGATCTGTATTCAGAAGAGAAGAGGAGTTTTCCTATGCTGGAGCCAGCAATGACTGAAGCTGGAAATACCACCCAACAAGCAGTACTTTCAGATGTTTAATTATAAAAATGAGAAGAAGGGGGAGGGAGAGAAGAAAGGGTGGACTGAGATAGCAGCTTAAAGAGAATTAATTTCAGGCCTTTGGCTCAGGAAACATGCAGTTACCTGCCAATGTATAGGTCAATGAACAGTTCCAAAATGTGGTGTCAGAGTAGGAGACCGCCTGGATTGAGGATGGGTTAGAAACCTGTGGACACATTTCTGACTGTCCATACTGAGTTCTTGAATCCTCAACAGACTTATCTTTATGTTTCTTGCCAGCATTTCCATGTTTTAAAACTGCTTCCCTTCTCACCGGTCCATTCAAAGCTGGTAGAACTGAAAGTATCCAGCTATTGCTGGATGGGCTGGTCATGGACTCATGGATAACTCCTGGGTCAGAAAACACACAGGATGTAAAGCTTCTCCTTTCTGCTTCTTAATTTGGTAAATCCTCTTACCTTGGTTGGCACTGGACTGTACAGGGAGTGGCACAGAGCACGTGAGAGATGGTAAAGATCAAACAGCTCCCTTGAACTGTTTGAGTTTTAAGGGTTTCTTTCTCCACTATGAAAACTTGACTTTTGAGCAGTGGAACTTGGGATTTTCCCCTTGCATGTGGTTAATTAAGCCCTCACTTTTTGGAAGGCTTTCAGCAGGTTGAGGACAGCTCTGTAGTTTAATGATTGGCAGTCAAACACAAACAGCATCATGTCGGTGAGAAGGTGATGATGGACAGACTCGATAGTTTGGTGAGGCTCCAATTTTTCCACCCGGTGCTGGAATCTCGGAGGCTTTCACACCTTGGAGAAACCTGGAAGTGTCTCTCAATTAACAGCCCAAGAACTGGCAGGTGCTTTCCTCTCAGAAGGGTTATGCCCACTGTGTTTTACCCTCCCAGCCCTGTCTCTTTCCCTTGTTTTAAGAGTGACTTTATTTTCCATGTGGAAAGTCCTCGAAGGATCTGAGTGACTGAGGTGGTCACTGTAATGTGTTTCTAAATGACTTTACAGCTTTTGGAATCCATTGTCAAATCTTAACCAAAGCTGTTTCATAATGTACTGTTATTAAATGTACTGTTATTACATGCACTTTCAGTTTGGAAATGATTGGAAGGCTTGGGGAGAGGGAAATGGGCTCTAATATTTACGTAGACAACAGTAAAGTGCTTCCAAGGTATTTTTCCCCCATAAAGTATCAAGAATGCACCAATTTTCATCTTGAAGCCAAGAAAGAAAAGTGTTATGTTCTCTGAAAGATTTTCCTTTGTAAGAAGCCATTTCCTGGCCCAGATCTGCTGGGGGCTTCAATCCTCGAGGCCTGGATTGAAGAAAATCAATCCCTGCGAATGGGAGAGATGATGCCATTTAAGAGAAGGCTGCAAGGACCATTCCCAGTTCCTTCACTCACAGGGAATTAGGGTGAAGATGAAAGGTAAAAAACAGCAAAGGTTTTGGGATTTATATCTGTGAATTCAGTGGATGCTCTTTCCATGCCCTCAGAGAGGGTCTCTCAAGTCCAAGAGTGTCAGTGACCAAGTAGATGTGGGAGGAGAAGGCTTGTCTGGTACCCCAGTGTCAGAGGAGGGGGGATTCATTCTTCCCAAGGCTTTACTGGCTTGCACTGGTTCCCATTATCTGGGAAACTCCAGTGTAAATGCAAAGCATGTGATTGCTAACTCCCCATTCTTCCCCTGCCTCCGTTAGAGCCCTGCAGACTCCTCCTGGAGCACTGGGAATAAGTGCGGTTCAACACTCATTATATTCCCTTTATTCATGTGTGTGCTCACATAGTGCTAATAACAATGCAGCACAATAAAAGATAGCACTAGAGCCTGAAATGAAGCACAGCCTTTCCAGGATCCCAGCAGGGTGGCAGGCAGGCATTTATTTCCAGCTGCCTTTCAGCAGCCCCATTAATAAATCATCCCAATTTTCCTGGAAGGAGAACTGCTGGGACATCCTTCTGTTCTGGGGGCAGAATCACATTCAATATCCCAAAATCATTTGTTGGACAAGGGTGTGAAGTTAAGACTTGAGAATTGCAACTGCCAGGAACTCCATGCTCTTCTTCTTCTTACCTTTTTCAACTCCCCTTTATGGAGTTTTTTTTTCCCTGAATTTCTTTGCACCCCCGTACGTGCTGTGCTGGTTAATGAGCAGCATTTCCCTGCTCTGTGTTTGGGATGATCAGCCTTTCTCAGCATGTGTCTGCCTCTAATGATTTACCCAGACAAACTCTGCCTCAGCACACGTCTGAGCACTGGCAGCCTTTGATCCCTGAACACATCTGGACTCAGGCAGTGGCCAGTGTCTCCTGAAACAAGCGGAATGTTGGAGTTCAGCTCCAAATTACTTTGCTTACACGCAGACAGGCTCAGATAAACAGCCCAAGTCCTCTTAATATTTCCCTGCTTTACCCTATTTTTCAAAATGTTTGTTGTTTTGATCGTTCCCTAAGATATCTCTCCAACTTTCCCCTGGCGTCATTATAGCAAGGCAAAGAAGGGAGAGACCCGAAAGCCTTATTCAAATAAGTCTTATTAGTGACAGTCCTGCTAATTCATTTGCCAAGAAACTGTTTATCTGCACAGAATAAAACTTTAACTCATTTTTAATACTGCAATCTCTGCTAATAATTTGCATAATGGCAACTCTTATTTCAGGAGAAATTTATTATTAAAGAGGGAATTGCTGATTCTTTAGAGGGTCTTACATGGACAGAATACAATTTATGTAGATTAATGACAATAAGTCTTGTCAACATCAAGATCTACAGATGTGGAATGTTCACCATCGTAACCTGCAAATGCTTTGTGAATAAGGAATATTATGGTGATAATCCTGATAGCTACAGGGAGAATATTATGACTATTCTAGGAATTCCCATCTGTGGAAGCAAAACTTCAGGTTTTTATTGGAAGAAGTTTAGGTAGGTGTACAAAATGATGAAAATACCATTTAAAATGAAGTGAAATTGCTAGAATTTATTATTTGTTTTACAGTTGAATGTCTATGCTTAATACAATGCAAGCACATAGAAAATTTCATAATTGGGTAAGCAATTTTATGGTATGAATTGGCCAAATATGAACCTGACCTGCTTCCATTGAACTGCTCTTGCATTGCAGGTATTCTGAGCCATCTGATTAATGAGCTCTTTTTTCAGGTATTGCAGAAGTGTAAAGAGAACTGAATGTTACCTTTCCTGTTAAGATCCCCATCCAAAACAGAGCTCATTCAGTGGAATTGTAATTACTCTGCATTTTTGTGCATTGAAGGGCTATGACCAGGATTTTTATTACTTGGGTTAATTCTCATTTGAGGAAATCACATTTTTCTCTTCTCTCTGTGGTCCATTTCTCTGGGATGTCTTCGAGCTCCTCAGATGGAAATTGCTTTACAAACTTGAAACTGTTGAGTTTGAAGGAAGTTAGAGTGGGATAGTATGAAATCTGTGATGATACCTGGAATAACTAGTGTTTGTGAGACTCTCTCCAGTTAAATCTGAATCAAAGTTCCTGCTGTGAGTGTTAGAGAAGGGAGCTGCTGAATAACCAACTCACCACCGTTCCAGCTGAGTGCTCCCCTGACTCACAGTGTTTCCTTCCCATTCAGGTTTTCAGTCAGATGTCAATCTTAGTCTTGACCTCGGTGTTTAGATCTGCTCTGACCTTGCAAACAAAATAACGGGAACCCTCTGGTTGTTGTCACCAGAAAATCGGCTGCGATGGAATCATTGGCTCGGCTGCCAAGGAGGATCGCTGTGGAATCTGCAGTGGGGATGGGAAAACCTGCAAGGTGGTGAAAGGAGACTTCAACCACACCAAGGGGATGGGTGAGTAAACCCTCAGAGGGGAGTTAGAGTGGGAGTAACAGCTCTTCTTGGGTAGCATTGGACTCGTCTGCTCTGGTGAACACACAACGAGCACAACCCAAAACTCAGCTCACTTCAAATGTGTTACCCTGCCTGCTTCTTATTCACACACCAGGCATTGCCTCTGTCTGAAATTCAGGATGAAGTTGTTTCTCATTTTCAGTGCTACTGGTGCTGATGATTTTAAGTAAGAGACAAAATCACAGTGTCTTCTCCAGTGGGAGGGAGGTTGGATTTCAGCACCGTCTTGGAGCTCTTTGGGAGCTCAGAATGATGCATGTTGCATGTTGTACATGATTCATGTTATAATCAGGATATCTCAGCTAAAGGAAAGAGCACTCCCCTCTGAATGTTTTTACTGATTCCCTGCCAGCAATAGTATCCAGTGTAGGATACAGGAGCTTCCACTTGGAGTTAAGACTTTTCCCTCTCTTGTTAAACATTAATGTATGTACAGCTTGGAGATTGAATTAGTCTTTGTTCCAGGATTTCTCTATTGCACTTCTGAGAAACCTGTTATCACACATCCCTAATCAGCCAAAGGCAGGGAAAGCCACCTTCAGAACTTGCAAGCTGCTCCAAGAGGAGGGAATTGTCCAGAAAAAAAATTATTTCACATTCAGTAGGTACAGAATTGCCACATTCAACACGTGCTACTCCAGGACTAAGTTCCACAAAGCACATAAAGATCCTCTTTAAACACACATTCAATTCTGTTTGGTCACCAAAGCAGCACCAGTGCTCAGCAGCTTCCTTTAATCGAGGTTTCAGCACTGAGGTCTGAGGCTCTGGTTTGTTTATTGACCTTCCTCTGCATCCTCCTCCTCCTCATTACCTCTGGAGCCAGCTGGGATCTGGCTCCTCCTCTGAGCTGCAGGTAGGATTTCCCCCTGCACCACATCTCTCTGGAGCATATTTGTGCTGTGGCATTGCTTGGCCAACCTGTTGAATGGCTTCCATTAGTGCCTTTGACCCTTGTCCCAGTTATTTTCCAGCTACTTATGTCAAGGCATTTACATTTGATGCAAATGGTGGGAAAATTTTCATGTTTCTATTGGAAAAAAAAAAGCTATTCTCCATTTCTGTAGCAGATTGTAGAGCTTTCATGAACTTCTTACATGCTTCTGAAGAGAAACTATCTTTTATCTTTTCCAATGAGTCCACAAAACATCTTGTGCAGATAACTAAGAAATTTCTGGGTTACTGCCAGGAGGTTGCTCCCGTTTCCAGCTCAACAGGCTGCTCCAGGGTGGTGACTTTACAAGGCTGTTGGAACAGAACAGTTTGAGCCTTAACTGGCTGCCAGGACACTGCAGGAGCTTTCACCCCCAGAGCTCTGGAGCCCAGTCAGAAGGGATTCCTGACTGGCTCAGGGATAGTGTTCAGGCATTTGGATTCTTTGCTGATCATCTCAGAATCACAAACCTTTCAAAATGTTGCTTTGTCAGTGCAATGTTTCCACCTTTACCCATCTCATGTTATCTAGAAGATAATTAGGTTTCTTGCCATTATAATCTCATGAACGTTTATTAGATATTTTGATTTAGTGGGTTTTTTAGTTTAATTTGAAAGGTAATTAAATTTAATGTTTACTTCCATCAGTTTCTATTCACACACTGCTGTTTTGCAGAATCAGGTCCTCAGGTGAACTCACTGAATCTCATGCAGGGATCACATGAACATGGGGTATCACAAGTGAACATGAGATTATTTAAGAAAAAATTGCCTTTTTTCTTTAGATTGACAGTTAAGCAGATATATGCAAACATTTGACAGAAGCTGGGGCAAAGGAGAACCCACAGTATTCTGTGGTAACAGATCCAAGGTTGGATGTGTAAATGATTGCAAATCCCCACGAACCTACTGCAATCCAAGTCAAGGCCAACACCCCAATTTATGATTTCAGAAGAGAACAGACCTCAAACATCAGGACAGTGGTTGTTCTGGATGGTACCTGTTTGGGGAATTGCTGCAGCTGCAGCCCCTGGGCCAGATGCTCAGCAGCTCTGCAGGGTTGGGCCCTCTGTGCCCTGGGATTGCAAATGATGTTGTGGAGCCCTGTGACCTGAACATAACCCCTGCCAACCCCTTTCTGTTTCTCAGTAACCAATAGTCATTGTAAGAAGGTTTCCACATGTGTGATGGCAAAGGCAAAGGCTGTTCCCAAGTGTTTCTCGTGTAAGATACTTGAATGCTGTTTGCAGTGTCAGTGGGTGTTGGTGACATCCTTTGGTGTTGGTTCTTTGTCTTCTTTTGGTTGGATTAGTTGGGGAAATTTGGTATCAAAAGCCATGGATAAACTTCAAGCCCTTTTACTGTTTCACTTGCTTTGTCACAGATACAAAGTACAGATCCTTTTCTTATAGAGAACCTGCATGAAAGAAAGCCAAATTTTCGTTAACTCAGCAAAAAGAACCAGGCCTATTTCTTATTTTTTCCTGACTTTAACATCCCAGAGGTGGGAGATGATGGTGGAATGTTCAAGGTGCCTCATAGGAGGTCCAGCAGTTCAGATCTTACCACCTGTGATCCAGGATGATCCAACTGGAAATGGATTCCCTTTTTCTGTTGGAGAGGAGGTCAAAAGCCTTTATTTATGATGTTGAACATCACATACACTTGTGTGCAGCTGGCTGTCCTCAGCAGCCCAGCTGAATGCACTGTTTAGACTGAGGTTTCCTTTTGACTGGCAGCTTGCCCTGTACCTATTTCTGTGACATAATTTTTCAAAAACAAACACAGAGTTGTTCTGAAGTCCATCTCTGTCACCCTGCCACTGTTCAGGGCACCTAGAAATGAAGGACAACTCTTTAACTTGTGTCTGTTGAGGAGCTGATTCATCTTCTGCCTTGGCTGCTCAGAGACCTGCATCTCTCTCTTGATTTTTCTCAGCCACATCAAGATTTTCATTTGCTTATGATTCAAAAGAAGGACCACAGATATTTGGATTTATTTTTTTTTTAATGGCAGAACTTAATAAGGTGAGGCATGCCAGTTGTTGTAATTTTGGGAAAGATGGAATACAACTTTGCTGGCAATTTTTCTTTTTAAGATAGTGGAAAAGCAGGCTTTTTATTGTATATGCTGCTTGTCCAGCACTTACTTGAAAGAAATTTGAATAGTAGTACTGGCTACAAGCATCTTTAGCCCACAGAAAAAAAGTCTTTTTTTATCAATAGGGTTTACATCTAAATGATGAGAAAATAGAGCCCTAGGGCTAACTCTGAGGGCTGTAAGTTTATATGTCAACTTATAAGGGTTTAAGCAGCACATGCAAGTTAGAAATCCCAGCAACCAACTTCACAGCAATAGTAGGAGGCTTTGAAATCTATCCATGGCTCTCCAGTGAAATTGTTTCCTTCCAAACGAGCTGTCCCATGGCTGGAAGTGTTCAGGTGCCAAGGGAGGATTTGTTCTCAAGCTGACAGCAAGTGAGAATCATCACAACTGTTTAGACAATAGAGACCTAATTCTCACTCCACTGCAACAAATAGCACTGAGCAAAAGGTGCAAGGTGGGAAGAGTCATGGGGACTGACATGCCCAGCTGATGCTTATCCCTAAAATATTCCCGAAGCTGTGCTGGCCGTGGCTGGAAGGGAGGCAGGGCAGCCTGATTTCCTTGGCTTCCACCCGGAGATCTTTGTTCAAAGCACTTCTTCTGGGAAGTTTGATGATGGGGTGAGCACTGTTGACTTTCTCACACCTGATTTTGGTGTGTACAGGGATAGGATGTGAAGGTGCAGTACCCAGAGATTGGGACTTCCAGCCATGGGATACTTTTTCCTTTACCTCAGAGTCCTTCTTTCATTGCAGTGTGGACCAGAAGAACAGTTTTGTAGCAGATCAGTGACATTCTGAAATTCACACTAAACTTTCTGTTCTTTCTGGGAGTAATAACAATGGCTAACAATGGATTTTTCTGTGTGGGCTGCTTTCCTCTTGCAAATCTCTCCAGCATTTAAATGAAGATACAGTAGCCACTGTTCACATATTAATCTCCTTGATGACAAAGCCACCTCTTTGTTCTGGTGTCTCTCCTAATATGAGTTACACCATATAATTTGTATCTAGGATTTGCTTCAATCACAGTCTTACATTCCTGAGACACTGATGTAATGCAGATTATCCAGAAAGATTGGTGTGTGCCAAAGTAACTGTTCCCAAGGTGGAATATACTGCATACAGCACTATAAATTATCAAATAATGAAGTTCTCCTGTTGTATTTTCAAAGCTTCATCTTAACAGGCTGATTTATGGGTGAAATTACTAAAAATACTGCCTGATAGTTGCCAAATCTCGTCAGTCTTTAACCAGTTCCTTGTTTAAAGCAGAGCTTTAAGCCCAACTTTGCAAACCCCTGCCTTGCAGACAGTTATCCTCAGACCTGACAGAGCTTTGAGAGTGCTTGGCTTGGGGCCAACTCTGAGGCTTTTTTTGGTCTTTCTAGCCGACACTTGATAATCTTTCTGGCAATCTGCAGTTACAGTTTGCTTAATAAAATGTGCCTGGAAAACACTGGAGGTGTTTTCCAGGTGCAGTTATCTCAAAGATCAGGAATCTGTGAGCAGAAGCCTCACACCATCTCCCAGGACCAGAGTGGAGGGGTGGTAGTGAACCGAGTGTGTGCCTGTGGCAGATTTGCATGGATGATATTTAGTCTGTTTGCAGTAGAATTTGACCACTAACTCACACAGTATTGCTGCAGGCAATGAATGAGAGTGTCAAGATGCTCCCAGTGGGACATGCCCAAGAGTTCTGCTTCACCTCTGAAAGGACAGGTCAGATCATACAGCTGCAAAGCAGTTTGCAGTTCTCTAAGAGGAGAGGGAAGGTCAGCAGGCAGGTTTGTGCCACGTGGTCTCAGTGAGTTAACACAATATGCTTCTTCTTGTTCAGGAGCTGTGAATACAACCCCCCAAAGCCATCAATCAGGATTAGAAATTACATGAGGAGAAAAATTTTAGTTTGGTATAAGACCAAACTAAACAGTCCCCAGAACTAATACACTATTAATAGCACACACTTCACTCTTTACTATTGTAAAAAGTAACATGAAAATCAACTTTTCCACGTGGTGTTTCTCTCAGTGATGAAATGAGAGTGTATTTATGGCTCGAGCTGAGCCTGCAGCACAGCTCCACTGCTCACTCACCTCTGCAGTGTGACACACTCCTGGCTGCTGCTGGGTCAGGGGATGGATCCAAAGTTCACTAAGTTAGTGACTGGCTTCCACTGAATTCACAGTAACTTTGTCTCCAACCCCTTCACGATTTAGCTCTGGGCGTTGGTATCTGACATGTGGCTTAAAAAATAAATAAGTAAATAAATAGTCCCCCAGTAGGTACATTAAATTACCTGAAACTTGGGCATGTTCCAAACTGGCTTGCTAAGAGGGGCGTTCAGATGTGTCTCAGGGGCTGCTCCCCCGTGACAGACTGTCCCTGGTCACACCTTTGCTGTGTGCTCATGTCTGGTGGTGGTGGTTGGGTGGGTTTTTATGCAGGTGCATGGGGTGCAGTGAGGATGTTTGATATCTGAAATGCTCAGGTTTCACTGTAACTTGGTATCTCAGCTGTTGAAAAACCAACTCCTGGCAATGTCTAGAATAAAACCCAACATCTGTTTGCTTTGATTTCATAACAGATTTCGGTATTGCCTTTAAAAAATTGACCCTGGAAGTAATGATTTTTCCTGGTGAATCCCAGTGTGTAACAGCAGCTGGGAGAGCCACTGCTCTGGCTTCTGTGCACAGACAAGGTTTGCAGCTCTGCTGCCCCTCTCTCTGGTTTTCCTGCAAGGGATGACTGGCTGTTCCTGAGATATCCTGAGTCAAGGGAGAGGTAAGTAAGGAGGAACAAGTGCAAAGAGAACTGAGCTGAAGGGTGAGATGAAAGTGTCATTCAGATGCAACAAGAGGGAGTGTGTCTGTCCCAAGTCATCTGCCCAATGCACTTGATGAAACCCAAGAGCTCAAGCCTTATTCAGGAAGTGAATCCACAGCCTGAGACCCAGAATCCCCATCTGTCTCACTCCATGTCACACTGGTAAGAGAATCACTTAGTCCTGACATGCATAAGGCTGTCACCATCCTTTGAGACCCCCCTGTATCAGCACAGCAGAAGCACAGCTCTTCAGCTGCACTTACATCCCTAAAATAGCTCCCCAAACACTGCTGAATGTAGAGGAGTCACTGCTCTTCATGCCAGCATTTCTCTAACTCATGGCTCTGAACTTCCCACAATTCCCATAAAGGCATCACTGACACAGAACAGTTTCACAGAGCCCTTTAAAGCAGAAAAGGGGATGAGGGAACATACAGAATAAGCTGCTTAACATCTAAAAGAAAGGGGACAGCAATAACCCCAAAAAGGTGCCAAGTGATACACTGCAAAGTAAAGTGGGTGGCCAATTAGAAGGAATCAAGTCATGGTTGTGATGAGATTAGTGTCATTTACAGAGGACTGATTCAAAATCCAATGAAGCCAATGGAAAAACTCTGCCTGGCTCCCAGACCTTTGAAATGGGCTCTGTGTTCCTCTGCTTTGTAGTTTAAAGGCACCACTTTCACCCCATGGAACAAGCCTGTAACTCCACATGTCTTTTAGCATGGGAAAATAGGCTACATTTCCTTGTAGCTCCTAATTATTCTTACAGTTATTCTGTTAGTCAGAATTGCTGTTAGAAAAATTGTTTAGAGGTGAGCAGTGGTCAGTCCTTGAGAAACCTTCAGCTCTGTTGTTGCATTAAATTTAAGCTGTTGAATTCCATTCAGCAGCCTGATACCAAGGAGACCATTGCCATTGTATCCTCCAAGATTTTTGTATGAAGCTGAAACGTGATAACAATTTTCCCCCCATCTGTTCTACTAATTCTCACTGTTTAGTTTTAGTGTCATGAAAAGGTTTTGTGGAAGTGAGTCCTTCCTGATGCTGACCACAACCTTGACTAGGGTTGGGGGTTTTTTGAGGAGAAAACAGGAGCATCTGTTGGAAACTTCATTTCAGAGGTCTGTTCTGTGTAGCGTTGCTCCTGACAGTGACACTTCACAGTGTCCTTGTGCATCCCTGCAGGAAAACCAGCGTGATTCAGAGGGTGCAGATCAAATCAGGCCCAACACAAGCCTGGAGTCACAACTGAGCAGCACTCGTGGCTTTCTCTCCCTCTTCTTGGGCTGAAGTGTGAGTCAGGGCCATGCATGTCATGCCACTGAAACTTGGCTGCCAGCTCAGGGATCCCATTTGCAATGTTTCTCACTCAGTCCCCAGCCTGGAGTTGAGTTTTCCACAGGGAGATATGGAATGGCTGCTGCCTCTGCCCTGCTCTCACTCCTGTCTCCTCTGTTGCCACAGGTTACATCGAAGCTGCCGTGATCCCTGCGGGTGCCCGGCGCATCAGAGTGGTTGAGGACAAACCTGCTCACAGTTTTCTGGGTAAAAAGACAAAAGAAAAAAGAATGTTTAGATTCAAACTCAGCTCTGTTTTCTGTTAAAATGACCCTTCTCTAACTGCCCTGTAAGAGGATAGGTTTGTTGCTGCCAGGGAAGCATCTGTTGATTTCATTCTTGTTACAGTGTCTGCTTTTGTGGCTTGGTTTCATGATGTTTGCTTGATGTGATAGTTTGTGACACTTACAGGCCCTGTGCAACCTGAAAGGGCCAGAGAATACTTTTATATATAGACAGAAGAGTTCCTGAACAGAACTTGGCAGTGGGTTGGACACAGCTGCCAGGAGCACACAGCACTTTGGGAGGGAGCAGGGAAGAGAACAGTGTGTTTGGAGAAAGAAATGGCAGAGACACAGATAGGAAGGCACCCAGCTCAGGCTGAAGCAGAGGCAGGACAGGGCAGATGATATCCCTCAATAAAGGGACCATGAGGTTGCCTGTGCCATTTCCTGCAGCAGCAGTTGTTCACTTGATGCTGTACCCAAAACCTGATCCTGCACTCTGAGATGGGCTGACTCTACTCCACTTACCTCTGTTTTCTCAGGCCAAACAATTTGTTTAATCCTCTTCTCATTTCTACTTCTGCATTCCTTTTGAGGGGAACAGGCTTCCTCTCCTCCTTTTCCTATTGGAAACAAAGGATTAGACATGGCTGTGAGGCTGAGATTTGCATGTGAGGTTGTTGTAGGGCAGTCTGTCAACAAATTTGTTGTTCAGTTACTAATTTCTTAGATTAAAGATTAGAAAGGCATTTGTAAAATGCATCCAGTCAGCTACACTGAACATCTGGTCTTCTGCCTCTTCTCTCCAATATTTGGGATGTTCCTTTTTTGTGTCATTACTGTGCAATAGATGAAGGGCTTTATCTCCCATCTACTTCTAGGGAGACCAAGTCACAGAAACACTGATGCCCCACGGCCCCAAATTCACACAGGGAGCCTGTGTCAGAGTAGGAAGTTCAAGGAAAATTGGCCAAGATCCAGAAAAACACCCAGCACATTGAAGTGTCCTTTGCACACTCAAAGCTACATGGCCATGGAGTTGCTTCCAGAGATATCTCAAGTCTGTGGTAGGAACTCTGAGAGGATTACGAAGTTTGTTACTCTCTGAAGGGGAGTCAGTAGCAAAACTCAGCCTAGGACCCTTGGTTTCTGATTTCCACATCTTTTGCTTATAATGCTCTGTCCCCACAGCCAAAAGGAGATGTTACTGTCCATCACTGGGATGACACTGAAAACATTTACATAGTGACTGTATCTTAGGATTTCACGTCTACTGCCATTGGCTTTCTGTCTTGAGATGCTTCTAGACTTGGCGATATCACTGGCAAAGATGCTTTTGTTCCCTGTCTTTCACTCCAGATTCAGGGGGAAAAAAGAGGGCAAATCATGTGGCTGAGCTGCCCCTGGGTCCAAACCATTGCCATTTGTGCCATGTACCACTCCTCTGGTATTTCCACCAGTGCTGTAGCCAGGCTGCTGGGAGGGGATTACGCCTACACCTAACATGTTTGACATAGCAAAGCCTGGTGGAACAATGAGAGCCAGTGTTTCCTTGGGTTTTGCAAATGTTCTGCCTTCTGGAAACCAGCCTTTTTGTTTGTCTTGGTGGGGTTTGCACAGGGTATTTGTCCGGGGTTTGGGCTTTGGCAGATAGTGGAGCTCAAAGTCTTACGTGCAGTGACTGCCCTTCACTAGGACAACGTAACCTTGACTAAAGCAGATGTTTCCCCACTGGGTGGTGAAGATTAGGATTGTGTATATTCAAGAGCAGGACTTGGCCCTGGGTGCATCACATAAAGACAGATAAAAATCTGGCTATTTTAAAGCTTCTGAGTGCTTTTAGCTCTTTGGTTCGTGGTCAGGAGCCAGGAGAACCTCTCTAAGCTTTCCAGGGTTTTCTCTTTCAAGGGACACTGGAACACAAAGAGAAGATACCCAATGTCTTGCTAAACTAAGGTGAAGAATAACAGTAATGGGGTTCCAGTAGGACAATAAAGATGACCAAGAAAACAAAATCCCATCACTCTGATAAGTTTCTTAAATACAGGTCTGTGTATGGAAGAATTTTCTATTTCAATAACACTGACAAAGCTGAGTCCAATCAGGTCCTATTTCTACTCAGAACCAGGTACAGCACTTTGGAAAGGAGCCCAGCATAATTTGGAATCATTATTCCATGTGCTGGGAGCAGTGCCTGAAGAATTTCCCTCCACCTCCAGGCAACCCACGCTGCTGCCTTGGCTGGCTGCAGCACTGAAAAACCACCTTGAACAGGAAATGCCTGGGCAGTTTGTGTCCACAAGCTGGGAAGCAAGCTGGAGAGACCCAAGGTGGATATAAAGATCTGACTGGATGCCAGCTTTAGAAATAGATGGGTCAATTCCTGTCTTCCGGCCAACAAGAAAAACAGAAGTTACAGGTTGTTGCTGGGGTTCCTATTCCTTCTGCTCTTCTACTGCACAGCTTTGAGTTTAGTTCTGTCACCTCTGGGGCTGGGCAGAGCCAGGCAATAGTCATGTGTGACAAAAGCCACTGGAGAAAAAGGAAGTTTTTTGTGTCTTAAGGTACATGGAGGTTTTACAGCTCCAACATTGATCTCTTCCGATGGGGCGCTTGGTGCAATGAAGGCAAACAGTGGTGAAAACACTTTGGCCCAGATGCTCTGCTGAGCCTCCAGTAGAATTCCTGCAGTCCTCAATTTGGGAACAGGTCTGTTTCCAAACTCTCCATCTCCTCAGGGACTGAGGGAGCGGTGCCTGCAGCAATCATAATCAAACCTTACCCAGAAAAGAGGTTCACGAAGATTAAACTTTTCGGTTTTCATCAGGAAGCTGTCTTCCTTTGATGGGGAGCTCGAACCAAAGCATGGTTTTAGTCATTTAATTTTGAGCATGTGCTGGGATATCTTTACTAGTCAGCCATGGAAATAGCTTTATCTCATCCCCAGCTTTGATTAGTCATGTCCACAGCTCCTCGAGGCAGCCTGATGGCCGCTTTGATCTGCCTGGAAGCCACTAGGCTTTGGCAGAGGGAAGCAATCCTGCTTCAGAATTTTGTCTGAAGCTTGCAGAAGGTGCTTTGAAGATGGAGGAACAAAGCAGGAGGAGAAGTGAGGCGCAGACAGAGTTCTATTGCTGTAGCATGCAAATACCAGGACACCATCATACCCCCAGGCTGTGTGCCAAAGAGAATTTTCCTCAGAAAAAAACGTTCTCCCACATACATCCCATTTCTCCTGGGGAAACCACACTTGCAGTTTCCCTTCACCCTGATTTTGGAGCCTCTCGTGGGACCATGAGAACTGTCAGGAAGCTTGTGTGCAGCAGGACACAAAAGTATTCCACCTTTTTCCAGTAGCTCCCCAGGGTACAGGTCCTCAAGAAGGCACATGCAGATGCAGAGAACATTGTGACCTTCACTTGCTCCAGACTCCCCCAGAGCTCAGACACTACGAATGATATGTATATCCTCAGCACACCTAGGAGGGTTTGCTGGCTGTGGAGGCTTGATCCAAAGAGATGACAGTGGCAGATTCCCTCTTGGCTTCCAAAGGCTTTAAACAGCTCCTCTTACCTCTTTGCATCACACTTAGTTAAGTGAAGGCCAGGGTTGTGTTCTTGGCTGGAAGAGAATGAAAGAGGCATGAAATGCTGGAGGTTAAAAAAACACCTTGTTAAAGGCTTAGCCAAAGGACACAGTGAACCTTGAACTAGGGAAGCCCAGTATCACAGGGGATATTCTGTCTGTCTGCTGTCAGGGCACATTTGAGCACGGTCATGGATCTCCACAAAGGGGCCTGGCGCTTTCTGCTGGAACAGGAGCTGCCAATTTTCTCTTCCCTCAGTGCATCACAGCACCTCTGGATAACTGTGCTTCCGTTCTAACGGAGAAAACACATCAATCCCTAAATCAGCTTGCACTGATGAGTCAGCAGGAATGGGATGTCCTTGTGGCTGGAGTTGTCTTTGAGTGTTTGAAGGATATCAGTGATCCTGATGCAATAGTTATGCTGGAAGAAAGGACATACTACTAAAGATACTCCAAGTATCTTTTCGTCTCAATACTCGTTTTCCTTCAGCAGTAGAGCTTTCCATGTTGGCCTTACTGATGCATAGAGGCACTGCCTGGCAGGATGGATGTGATCCCACAGCACCTGACCTTGTACATGTGTTTCCAGTTCATGGGCTCTGAAAAGGGGGTTGGCCAAGTTCACCTTCTGTCCACTGACCAGCCTCTGCTTTGTATCCTGGCTTTTCTTTAGATCTGTGACAGTTAAATGTTCACATGTTCACTGTTTGAATTATGGAGCACACACAAACTCAGGATCACTTGTATTTTGCACTTGCTAATCTTGTATCAGCACGGAGATTGACTGATCTTTTTCTCAAGGATAGTTTAGGAAAATGCGGTCTCAAAAGCTGGAAACTAAAAAAAAAAAAAATTCTGCTTGGAAACTAAATTGCAGAGTTGTCCTGTTGCATTTGGAAGGAGAGTTTAGAGACAAGTAATCTATGAATTCTGTGTTAATGCTTGAAACACCTTCATCAACCGAAATACAGAATATATCCAAATTAGACACATTGAGTCACCTAAAAGTGTATTTTGTTTTAATTTAAACTCAGATCTGTTACGCAGTTACTGCATCCTGTGTTCCAGGTAGCCTGAGACAAAGACTCAGTAGCCTGTGTTGCAATTACAAATTTGCTTGCCTTTCATTCCGTGGTGTTTGGTTCATTCCAGCTCTAAAAGATTCCAGTAAGAGATCCATTAACAGCGACTGGAAAATTGAGCTTCCCGGTGAGTTTCAGATCGCAGGCACTACTGTCCGGTACGTGCGGAGGGGTCTGTGGGAGAAAATCTCTGCCAAAGGACCAACTAAAATACCACTGCACTTGATGGTAACTTTATATCCTTTGTTTGTGTTTCTTAAATGATGCAACGTAAAGGGTTTATGTCCTTGCTGAAAGTTAAATTTTAATTGTTTGCTCCCTCACCACAGTGTTTTCAAGGTGTGCTGTAGTGACCCTTTTTTCTTTGTTGCAAAGGCTGGAGAATCCCAGTTCCCTACTTCAAAATAAGTGTTGCTCTGTTCAGTGCCCCAGTAAACTCATGTCCAGTGCAGGATACCCCTGTAATGTGTCACACTATGTGACACATCCATTCCAGAGGATGTAGGTTCCCAGAGACCTTTTTTATTTCATGGACATGCCTGATCACACACATAAAAGGATATTTGCTGAAATACCTTCTCGTCTTATGCCAGAATATATTCTGTTTTAATACACTGTTCTCTAACAGAAGAGATGCATATTTAGCATGTGCAGATGATACATGTGAATTTGAATCTAAGTAGTGACTTAATTACACACAGAAATGTTCCTTGTTTTCTTTATGTTGTTTTTTCAGTTGTATGTAATTTAAGGTGTTTTTTGAAAATTTTCCCTAATGTTCAACATAGTCCTTCTGTTAACACTGTCATTTTATAAACACCCTCATGGCTGCTGTATGAGAACAGGAGTGAGAAGTCCACAGGGGTGAGAAGAGCAGGACTGTAGTCCCAGAGCTGTCACTGTGGGTGATGGGGTGACCCATGGGCCAGGCCCTTAACACTGGTGTAACCTTAATGTTGTCATCTGTAAGACAGCTATAATGATGATGCCTGTCTCTTGTGTTCCTAGCTGAAAGTCTGCAGAAAGCTTTGCAGTTTCTAAAGCAAGGTTTGCTTAGAAACAGAGAATATTTTAATGTGTTCATTGTTTCCTGTTACTTTTTTATCGACTTGCATTTTTCTCTGTGCTGTTTCTTTTCCTTGTGACTTTTTGCCACATTTGTTCACTGAAGGCCATCTGTAAGCACTGCTAAAAATCATTTTCTCCCTTTCCTCACCTGATTTTTTTTTGTACAATGTTTCCTGACCCAGTTTGAAAAGCTCCAAAGATGCTTTTCACACACACAAAAAAAATAATAGTTATACCCCACTTTGTCAGTACTTTCTGTGTGTCAAAATATGCTGCATAGGAACATGGGGTGTTTTGTCTTTGCTTTCTCAGATGAGTGAGTTTACCAGGTTCACAGACCAGTGTAAAGCTGGATTCCAAGAGCTGGAATGGTCAGGGGGCAGGTTTGGGCACACCAGCGCTTTCCTGACTCGGCCACGTAGTTCAAAGTCTGCCCACACAAAGGAGGTGTGTACAGGCACCTTCTTCATCACCAGAAACATCAACTTCTGCCTGACTTTGGCCTTAACACAAGTCTTCCCTTCTGAAACCAGGACTCTGACAAAGTATCTTGTACTACCAAGGTCTTCCTAACCCCCTGTGAGAAAAAGGAGTTGCACAGGTACCGTTTGTGAACATGCTGTGCAGGGTTCCTTTGGCAGCTCTTGGAACCTCCTGGGGCATGGATTGGTTGAGGTTTAGTGCAGTAAAATCTGGTTATCAGCATTTTGTGAACCTCAGCATCAACAGAGTGATGGATTTAACTCCTTTGTTAAGGAGGAAGCAGCTAACGTAGGAAACTAGTGATTATGAGGTTCTCCAGGAGAACCTTTCCAGGTACAGACTGGCACTTTCAGCAAACATAAGCAGAGGAAATGTTCCTTCTTCACCTTCCCTCACAGAAATGATTAAAAATGAGGAAAGTAAAAATTACCAGACCACTAAAAAACATGTGGCTTAAAATCCCTGCCAGTGGTAAACAAAGCACAGATGAAGCCTTTGCTTCAAATCAGATACTAATCTTTTCCTTGATACAGGGTAGTGGGTTTCATTCTTTCAACACAAGAAAGGCAGGATGGTTACCAGTTCCCCCTAAATAGAAAACTGTTGTTCAAACAGTGGTGGAATACACTGGACTGAGAAGGAGCCAGAAGCTTCAGTCAGTGCGTTGTGACCTGCATTTGAAACCAATTATCCACACGTACACACACCCCCCAATTATACATGGCTACGAAATTGCATGAAATTGGTTTCATATGGGCCTTTAGATTCACTAGTCTTGCACCCATATTGAGATAATAAGGATTTCTTTTTAGGAGCTGGTTTTTAATACTTGAGGCATTTCTCCAAGTGCATTGCTGTAAGTGGATTTCTTGGAGAAATTAATGTTTGTGTAACTAGGCCTGTGCTAGTCCTGCTCTCACAACAAACTCCCAGAGCAGAAGGAATCTTGAGACAAGGCTGATGGATCAATTCTGTAGAACAAGCTGTTTGTATCTCATGCACTTCAGGAAAGCCAGAGCTCTCTGGAGCTCTCTGCCTCTGCCTGGTATTTGAATTGTGTTTAAAAAACCAACGTTCATCTTTGAAATTGTAATGATGAGCACTAGTATTCAGTCCTGGTAGTAAGGCTCCCTCTGTAGCTGAAGCAAAAGCATATCTTTGTTCCCCACATCCTCTGGAATAGGCTTTTCTGCCCAGGGTGCAGAGCAGCTCATGGGTGCTGAGTTTGTAGAGCACCCCCAGTGCTCATGCACAGGCTGCCAGGACCCCTTCTTTCATCACATAGTGATTTATGTGGTTAAACAAGCTCCTGACAGCTTTAGTCAGATTATTGGTTAAGCAGGAATGATTTGTGCAAATCTGAAGGGGAAACAATTACTGTTGGGACAAAATAGCATTTGTGAATTTGTCTTTTTTAATTGGGCAGCTGCTTGCTTCACTTATGAGAGCCCTGCTTAAAATTTCCTGTTGGGTAAGGCATTGCTTCCATTTCAGTGGGTGTCAAAAGGCAGCACAATTCACCTGTCTAATGCTTCTGAGATTATGGGATAATAAGTATGAGTAAGTCTAAAGCCACAGCATCAGCATTACAGTAGTACTTCTGTGGCATTTGTTAATAGTGTGGTAACTCAGATTCCATGGACCTCACACTCCACTGGATATTTTGTAGTCACTTCTGACTCAAGCCAGTGAAAGTGAGATCCAAACGAAGCCCAAGATGTAAATCAAAACACGACCAGAACTCTCATCTGCCTGTGGTGAAAAAATAAGCATTTTCCTCTCTTCCTCTGTTAATAGTGAATTTTAGAGTAATAACACTGGAGACATCACATGTGACTCCATGGGAAGTAGCCTGCTGCTGGAAGCAGGTTTCACCTTCCTCTGGCAATACACAGGCTATGAAAATATGTGCTGCCAGCAGCTCTATGATAGGGCTCTTCCTCGTCATCCTCAGGCCTCTGAGGCAATAAAATCCTGCTGCCCCAGCTTGTCAGCAGCAATAGTCACACTCACAGTGAGTGCCACATCTCCCAGGAGATCTGTGACTTTTTTTGCATTAGCTATTTTTGCTCTGAAAAGGATCACCTTGACCTTTCAGATGTGTTGACTCTAGATGCTCATTAAAATAGTTGCTGTGTGAAAACTGTTGATTTAATGCTTTTTGTTGTCTTTGGGTAGTCAGTGGCCTGTTGATTGCACATAAGGCTTAAAGTTATGCCCTGAATTTCAGGCTTAGACATCTCCCTGGCTGTTTTAAATATTCACAAATCATAAGCAGTTGTTCCTCCCACAGTGCCCTGTTTTACCAATGCCACTGTAATTTCAGGTTTCTAGGTAAAGATTTGGTTGCCTTTCACAAGGTATATTTTATGTTTTATGTTTTAGAAACCTTGGCCTGAGCCAGCATTTGCAGCATTACTGTCTCCACAGTCTCTTGGCTTTCCCAGTACAGTGTGTTGTAACTGCCTCTCTTTTCCTGCCGAACCAGGTGCTGTTGTTTCATGACCAGAATTATGGGATTCATTATGAATACACCATTCCTGTAAACTATACTGCTGAAAACAGGAGTGAGCCAGAAAAGCAACAGGATTCCTTGTACATCTGGACACACAGTGGATGGGAAGGATGCAGTGTGCAGTGTGGAGGAGGTAGGGATCTTGGGAACCTTGGTGGGACTCGCTGTACAGGGTTTGCAGACACCAGACATCAGAGAGGGGGATGGAAACTGGCCATGGGAATGGATGTTGTCATAATGAACTCAAATGAGAGCTCGTTCTCACCAGCTCTCCCAGCTCTCATCCCATCCCCTACAGTTAATTTTCACCCGGGATTTTGGCAGGGACTTGCTCTGTCAGCTCCTCACCGTAGGCTGGAGCCGCACCTGGATTTGTGCTCCTCGGGTGGCTCAAGGCGCTGCTGCAGCCCCATGTCTCAAACCCCCGTCACGTTCTTGGAGCAGAGTCTTCCCAGGTGTTCAGGCACATTCACCAGGAGACACCTCCTTGCCCAAGGATGGAGCAGGGGCAGTGCTGCTGTGACAGTCCCAGGGTGGACGTGCTGGGAGTCCAGGAGCACGCGGCAGAGCTCAGTTTTCACAGGATCCCTCGGATGTGCTGAGACAGATCTGCTGAAACCCTGAGGGGAATTGATGCTGTGAAACCAGAGACTGGTTTGTCAGCCACTGTCCATTGAATTTTCAGTGCTGGAAGGAGTAGGTTGTTCCCTGAGGAAAACAGATCGTTTCCATGCATTCTGGCCAGTCTTTCTTCACCAGCAGTCCCAGTTATTTATGATATGATGTGACAGAAGGAAAGAGGGCTCATCTTCACATTTGCAGGCTCATTGCCCTCAGTGCACTGAAACCATGGATTTATTTTTTTCTGTAAATAGAATTCATTTTAAAATAGACACTTACTTTTACTCATGCATTAAAATAATAATTTCTGAGTCATTAAATCCTCACATGAATGAGTAGGAGATTTGTTTGTGGCTTTATTTTTTGTTGCAAGCTTGCTATGTATTTGAATAAAAGCAGTGTCTGCCAACCATGGCTCCTACCAGTGGTAGCTTGACAGTCGATCTTTTATTTTGGTTGCCAGATGCTGTTACTCCTTATCCAAGCTGGGAAGGGCCTTTTCTCTTTCTCCCTTCCAAACAGACTTTTACACATTTTTTATTTACAGAATTTGAGTTATTTTTTATTATCTGCTGCAGGTCATGAATGAATAAACTCCATTTGGTGCAGGCTCAGGGTTAGAAGGAGGCTCTGAGGAACCAAAATAATTAGCAGTGAGGCAAAGTCACACTGTGGAGGGATGGCAGTTTCCTTGTCACCTGTGGTCCTTGTCATGCTGCCCTGTGGCCCAGCTTTCCTGGGGTCACACAGGGGAAGGCAGAGCCCTGAGGGCCACACAGCAGTGTCCTGAGGAAAGACACTCCTCCTGATGCACAGGGATTTTATGTGAGAAATGCTGAGATGTATCCCACTAGCAGGGCTTTTAAAGCAGTATATCTGGAGGACCAAAAGGTGAGATTTTCTTACTTTGGAGGTTTAATTTCAGCTCTTTGTGAAACAAAACCGAGCCCAGTTAATCCCCCTTGAACTTCCTTCACTCCTTTTCAACCCGATTTTTCCTGCCTGGAAGCAGCAAGAGGCAGCTGTCCTGTGGTTATCAGTCAGCACATCTGTCTGAGGTGATTACAGGGCACAGCTACCTGTGGGGGAGGAACAAGAAATGAAAGCAAATTGTTTTCAGGATATTTTTCACGTTAAACACTAGAAAGAGAAAGCCCAACCTGCTGTTTCTATGAAGGAGTCAATTGCAGAATTATTGGCTAAAGATTTGTAGCTTTTCTGGGGGGGAAAAGAAAAAAGAGGACGAAGGTAAGGCAGAAGTGGAGAATAAAATTGCTTGCAGGGCACAGTCTTGTAGAGGGAGCAGGGAGCTCCAAGCTGCTGAGTTTTGGTTAAGGAGTTGACAGGGTTTTGTTCAGAGTTCTTTTTTGTTTGACTTGTAGGTGAAAGGAAAACCATTGTGTCCTGTACCCGAATTATTAACAAGACCATGACACTGGTGAATGACAGTGACTGCCAGCGAGTGACGCGCCCCGAGCCCCAGGTCAGGAAATGTAACACACACCCCTGCCAGTCACGGTAAGGAGCTAAAACCCACTGCAAACCAATATCCCTTCCCTTCAGAAATCACCCATTTCCAAAGCCTCCATCTGGTGAACACAGTGAAAATGTCTGAAAGCATTGGGACACATTGTTAGCCACAGTAAGCAGCTGTAATATTCATTTCCTTTTGTTGAGCAGGTCAGATTTTCATTACCTCAGACAAAGCCCATTTAATCTGTGGCCAGCAAGGCCAGATTCCATGCAAGCTGCCTCCATGCATTGTTTGGGGATGGTTTTCTTTTCCCCTTGGCTGCCTCCTGGGAGACAGAGCAACTTGCAGTGTAAAGTTAGACAAGAGTTCAGTGACTGCATATCTAACCTTTTCCTTTCCTGAATCAGCACAGAATAGGGTCTAATTAACTGTCAAACAGTGCTACCAAAAAAAAAAGAACTCAAGAAATTATGATGAAACACATTTTAGATGCTTTCCTCAGTAAGGGTGCTTTTCTCTTCAGTAGGAGTAATTAGAGATCTCATAGTAATAAGTTTTAAAAGCAATAAAAAGCTCTCTTTCTGATTTGGCGAGCAGTTTTAGCTGAATTAATTTTTATCTGCATTGTATAAAAAAAAAATGAGAAAACGCAGGAAGGTACATTAATTTGTTCAGTTTGTTTGCTAACAAAAACGTTCACTCTTGCTCTGCAGTAATCTTTAGCATTGTAGGCTACTACAGACTCTCCAATTTTCATAGTAGTTATAACATAAAATCAGTTTAGAATAAAGCTGAAAAATACCTTAAAAATCATATTCAAACAAACCTGCTGGCTGTTGCATCTTTTATATTCAGACAAGCCAGGGAAATGCTCCTACAAAGCTAATCCTCCTTGCAGAAACAATGGGGAAAATGACAAACAGCACACTTCCTTCTAATTAGACCTGCACTCTGATTAAAGTGCCCTGGAGCAGGGAACTCCAGTGTCAGATCATCCATCAATAAGGCCAGGCTGGTTCAGGTTTCAGTTTCTACCTGTTATTGCTGCTGTACAATATTGTGGCCACACAGCTTTCAGTACTGAAAGGTAAAATTAGATGCCCCCTGAGCTTCCAGGTGTGTAAGGAGAGCCAAACTCCCAGTGGCTTCGAGGAAACAACTTGCATTTCCATGAGGAAGTTTCCTAAATCCAGTGATACTGGGATTTCTGTCATGTCACTCTCAGACAGAAATAAAAAACATCTGCTTTTGTTTGTACCCTGGCATGAAATACTCCTTCTAGACCTTTTATGAAGATACTGGGAGGAGGCTGGAGGAGGCCAAGCAGGTACCTGGAGGGCATCCAGGTGGTGGAGATGAAGAAAAGCAACTTAAAAAGCTCTGGAAGATGTGGGCAGCTTCTGCCTCTATCAGGAGGGCAGCAAAGGGAGGTCCTGGCTGTCAGGTCTGTCACAGCCCCAAGACCCACAGGGCTGTTTCTCAGTTGGATTCCATGACTCTGAGACAGCCCCTGGATAAGTCTTCTCTTTGTTGCACACTTCCACCATGGCCTTGCTGCCAGTCCAGGTCAGGATAAATCACACAAAGCCTCCTGAGAAAGGATTACTCTGTTCCTATAACCAGATTTGGAGAATCTCCTTTGGAGATTCAGGTCCAGCCCTTATTCCAAGGTATCTCTTCTTCTGTGTGGGGTTACCAGGCCATGTACAGCCACAATTTAGCACAGTTCTCCCCAGGAACAAGCAGCTCTGGCACAGTGTCCCTCTTGTTGGTCCTTTTTTTCCAGAGCAGTGACAGCAGACACCAAATGTTCTCAGTACCCGGAAAGGCCACAGGATCCTTGCTGATGATCTGATAGACCACACTCCCTCCCTCCCTCCGTGTAGGCTACACTTTCACACTTAACATGCTTTTAACTGGAAACATTTTCAGAAGCACATTCTCTGTGCCTCTGTAGAATTTAAATTTCCACTTGCGTTTGCCCACCCAGACATTAGAAATGCATGCTTAGCATATTCTCTGACCAAGAACATCTTAAAGAAACCATTCTCTTTCACCATGTCAATGCTTTTTTTATGAGCCCTGAATTTGTTTTAGGGTTTCAAGTAAAATTATTGTAGCATCTTGTTACAATAAGGTCCTTTCCCGTTTCCACTCAGACCTAAGCCCTTCACCTGAGTTCAGAAGAAGGAACAATGCTCTCCTTTCTCTGGTAAACCTGCTCTGTTTTGTGCATTTTGAACTACGTTTACACTTTCACTCAAAATTTAAGAGAATCACCTTACAGAGTGTTTATCTCTAGAGAGGGGTCTCATGGCCAGCACAGGGCTGGGTCGGGGGACACTCAGTCTCTGTTTCACTGTTGGATGTGCTGTGTGACTTTAATTCACTATCCCACACTGTCCCTTTGTTTCCTCCCTCAATCCATGTATGACCCAGATTACAAACTCTTTGGGGTGGGCTGAGATCATGTTGTTTAAATGGAGGAAGAGGCTGTTGCTGTTGAGATTGTAATAAAAATTTAAAAAAAATAGTTACATTATATAAAGTGATCAGGAGAAAAAAAGGGTACGTTATTAATAACAGTGTCTTTCTTCCACCACAATCCCAAAGTGCTTTGTAAATTATATATCCCTTTGAACTTCAGCCACCTCTTGGGAGAGCCAAATAATGTGGGGCAGGGGACAGTAGTTTCATGAGGCCAAGGAGAAGATCAGAATTCTCCAAGTGCAACCCAGCATCTGAGAAAAACAAAGCAGGATTTAAAAATTGGTTGGATACGCTGACATGTTTTGAAATTAAACGTCACAGAAGAGAATTTTCTTAAGGGTTTTGTTGAAACTGGCAAAAATAAAAGAATCTTTCATTCTTTATTATTGTTACTCTTTCACCTTTAAAAAAAAATGCCTCTTTTTCTTCCTATTTTATTTTTTATGTTCCTTGACCCTCTTTTTCCATTAAATTCTTTACAGCTTCCTTTCCTGTCCCAACTGCACCCTATTAGCACCTCTTTATTCTAATCCTCTGCCTAGCTCTTTAGGTATTTTTTACAAAACCCTGCTGTAACCAGATGGAATCTGGATTCCTGCGTGTGGTGTGTATGGGCTGCTTCCAGCGCTCTGAGCACCAACCCAAATACGCGGCAAACCCGGCGCTGGGGCTGGCACCGGGCTCAGGAATCACAGATCACATCAGCTGTTATTACTGAAAACACGGGTCGGCCAGTGGCCACACAACTTCAGCATGCATGGTTGGGGCTGGGAATGTGACACTGCTCCCCTCCAGTGCAGGAAAAGAACCAAAACCACATGAAATTTCCCAACTGTTGGACTTGCGGTGGAATGGCCTGTGAGCAAACGCTGGGGATTTTTGTGCTCTTCGCTGCAATGCGTTTTCATGGAGGTTGAGTCCATCCAGGGACCTGCTAATGGGTGGTGTTCCTACACCAGAAATCCCTGCCTGCATCTGCAGAAAACCACAGGAGACCTGAGCCCTTAGTTTCACTGTTTAGGACTTGAAAATACCTCCTGAGCCGAAGGGTTAGTTTTCTGCTTCCACCAGCAGCATGTTATAGACTCCCTTCCATAAACAGATTTTGCTCCACGGGCTCCTTCCCTCTCTGGGAGGCTCTGCTGTGACCTTGCTGTTCATGTGGGTCAGGATCTTTTATTTCCAGCCTTAATTAGTCATTGTCATTTTTCAGCCTTTTTTCTGTGCATCAGCTCTGCTCCTTTGCTTATACAGTGTTTTCCTTCTCTTACTCTTTGCCTTGAGCTCAGTGCCATATGAGACAGCAAACCATTGTGTCTCCTCCTTCCATCATTTTTCTGGGCGTAATCCATTTCTTTAAGTTCTTGCTGCTTTTTTTCATGGCTGCATCATATTTGTGGCTTGCAGTCATTGGAGATGTTTTCCTTCTCATTTTTTTCAGCATATGAACCCTCCTTTAACACAGAAATGTCTGTTATTAGTCCCTAAGCACACAGCCTTGCACTCTGTGCTATTAATTTCCATCCTATCTTTGTTATTGCAGTACTCAAGGTTATTCAGACCTTCCTGGATGACATCCTAATCCTCTGAGGTATTGACAGTGCTTCTACACTTTGTATTGTCAGCATTTTTCCTAATTTTTCAGCATTTTTCTTCTCTCTGTGCCAAGGTCATTAATGAACAGACTGAATTGGATCAAATGCAGGACAGAGCTTTCAGGAAGTCCACTAGTAACTAATCTAAATTCCTTTCATACCTGATACTCCTTTACAGTACTACAGGTGAGTGAGAGCCCGGCTCTCACCTACCATATGAATTGCACAATTATATCCATGTTACCCAGCATATCACCAGTAAACATTTCCGTTGCAGCAAAAGAACTTCTTCACCAAACAGATTAAATCTACCACATTTCCTTTGTCTGCAAAACCAGTTATTTTAGTCAAAGAAATGCAGCCAGTGAGTTTTACCTGAAGGAAGCCCATCCTGCATCCTTTTAGCACGGTGTCCTTGATTATTGTTGCCCTCCAAATCCTCTCTAAAAGCTGGCACACTGCTGAGGTCAGGGCTGTGGTTACATGGATCACTTCCTTCTTTCTTTCTTCTATTCCACTTTCACTTTTCCGTCCATGGGCTGGAATCCAGCTCCATCCTCTCCAAGGGCTCACACACCACAGCGGTGCCCAGGAGGGAAAAATGAAGCCAGTTGTAAGAGCCAGCCAAGGCCCCTCAAGCTGGCTCAGCACCTCAGCAGCCCGTCCAAAAGGCTGGGGACTGCCAAAATAATGGTGCCTCGGTGTGAGGTGGGTGACAGTGCCCATTGCTTCGGTTCCTGGTCTGATTTAAGCTCATGGAGTGTGTCCATATGACCCTGCTGACTGAGAGTCCTCCTCTCCCTTCAGACTCCACCATGTACCTTTGACAGTGCTGTTTAACAGCCCAAGAATACAGAAATCCCGATACAAAATACAGAAATCAGTCTGGCTCCCCCATTCTGGTCTGTTTGCACCACGTTTTATGTGTGTTCTCATTGCAGGTAGATGGGGAGAAGAACAGTTTTGAATTTAGTTTGTGTGGTGAAAGACTTGCAAATAGTAGAATTTGGGGGGAACAGTGGGATGGAAGACTTTTTTGTGAGTATCAGCGAATTGCTCACAGGGCTGTGTGGAAATTACACTAAACTTAAGGAGCGTTTTGGCTGTGTGTGAACTGAAGGGACTGAGCTGGACATTTAATGGTTCCAAATGAGTCTGTTCTTTCATTAATGCTGTCAGGCTCTTTTGGGAGCTGTGCAAGTGTTTATCATCCATAAGGTTCAATGACCACGAGATCAAAACCTTGTCTGTGCCTTGTGCTGAGAAACATCTTTGGTGTGTGTTGGATTTGGTTTCATGAAAAAAAAAAAAAAAAGAAAAAGAAGGAACAGCCATGGGGAGAGTTTCAAATCATTTTAGCCTGGAAATCTGGCATAAATAGCAATGTTAGCACCCTCTGATCCAAGGAGGCACCACGTAGGAGCTCATTTTGAAGTAGTTCCCAAAGCTGGAGGTGGGATCTCTAGAATCAGTTGGAGCTTAATGAATTTGCCAGGACTGTGCTGGCCGGGGCGGCTGAGCCAGCCGGGAATGCTGCGCTCTGGTGGCTGCTCCTCGGGGACACCAGCCTGGGATGCAGGAGCAGAGGCCAAAATCCTGCAGAGCAAAAGGCCTGAGACACTCCTGGGCACCTTTGTGATGGGGTAGCTGGTGTCCTGCTGTGACTGGTGATGGGGATCCCCATCCACGGGGAGGACACAAAATCACCTGTTCCAGGTCAGCAGGTACCAGTCAGTGCTTAATTAGCCACTGAAAGACAAAAAGATGTTCTCAAGCAAATCCAGCAACTCAGCTCCATAGAGCAATTCTGGAAGAGAACTAAGAGAAGGCTGGGGAACAGAGAGTAGAGTGAGGAGGGTTTATTGCCTACTGCTAAATGTGTTTACATCAAATAATCCAAAATGACTTGGTAGAGGAGGAGTTAGTTTGTCATTAGTTTTCACATGGAGTCATGAGACAGGTTCCTTAGCTTTGGTGTGAACACCCAGACTTCCTTATTTCACTGTTTTCCCCAGTGCCAATGTTTGACTCAGCAACCTTATGGTTGACCATTGCCCTGTTTTAAAATGTTAAATGATCTGTGCTGCTTTGGTTTGAGGCTCTTCAGGCCAAGTGCAGTTCTAACCCACCAAAAAAAAAAAAAAAAAAAAGATTAGCAGGATAATCTAGCAAAATGTTGAATGGTGAAATCCACTCCTGCTGCTACCTGCTGTAATGCTCTTCACAGTTTGCATCCTGTGGTGGGAGCTGAGGAAAAAGCACTGTTTTCCTTGAAAAGGAGGGAGTGGAGCTGGACACCACTTACCCCATCAAAGCTGCACCAGCCATGGATGAGGGAAGGAGTAGCTCATTGAGAAGGGCTCTGGGAGTGCTGATGTTCTGTCCCTTAGTGTAGTGAGGCAGCTGCCAGGAAAAAGGACACCTACTCACACCAACCCCACACTGAGTCCTCCAAAACTGAGTGATCTGCTCATTTTGGGAGGGGAGGAGGGAGAAAACAATGGCTCCCATTTAAAAGAAGGAACTTCCCAAGGTGCATGTAAATTATAAAACATTGTCCCTGTGGCTGATCTTATTGGTGGGAAATTAAAAAACAAACCTGTCAAAATTATAACCACTAAAGAGAAAAAGAAACCTGTGTGAGTGAAAGTTGGCAAGTCTGTTAGCAGAATGACTACTGTACTGGAAAATTACTGAGCACTGTTTATAAAGGCAATCAGACAGGAATGTTAGTCTTGGAGTCCTACTTTCGACATCAGCAGCTGTATTATTCTACTAGATTCCTTGTACTTTTTTCAAAAAAAAAAACCAAACAAAAACACAAACCTTCTAGTGATTGGGTGTGGCACCAACCTGTTCCCAAAAAACAAGATTCACCTGATTGTTTTGACCCTGGTACATCAGAGAGGTGGTGGAGAGTTTGAGAAGTGTGTGGGGTCAGGTTGATCCAACAGCAGTGTGTGTATTTTGTGGAAATCATGAGTCCTTTTGCAAGCCGAGTTTTCTTGCTTCTACATATTTGAGCATGAGCTGAGTTTGATAGATGTAAGCAAAGTGTATCTGACTGTCAGTTCCACATGACTGATTCTCAGGAACCTTTTCCAATTCTCCTTGCTAAAATTATCCCGTGTGAAATCCTGGCCCTGCTGCAAGTCAGTCTGAGTTCTGCCTGACATCAGTAGAGTCACAGTTTCACACAGATGCCTCAGAAAACCAACTTTTCAATGACTTTGGCACGATTTTGGCATCACAAACTGGTGCTAAAGACAACCAGTGCTAACTGGACATGGGGTTATCCTCACCTTTACATTAGTGCAACAATGTATGTTAAACCAAAAGTTATTCAATAAAATCTATTAGAAATAAAACCCTCAAATTACAGGGCTTTAGATTAGGTTCTGTCACAAGTATTTTTTCAGATAAACTGTCTTGTTTTGTAGCAGATTTCATCTGATACTTTACTCTGTGGTAGAACAGGCTCTTAACTACAACTAGTTCAAGAAAATGGTTTAATAACAGAAAAAAAAGTGTTATTGCAAACACGTCTTTGGTCACATCTGAGCTATTACTGTGAAAGCAGGGAAACAATTTCACTGTAGCATTGGGAAGGGAACAAAAGTAACACAATCCCTGTAGATAGTGAGGAATGTGTGAATATGTCCTGGATGTTCAGTTAGTGGAAAAGAACCCATTTGCAGGCACTGTTCTTCTGAAGGGCTCAAGGCAGAAATGTGGGCTGCAATACTTACCATAGAATTTGAAATGATTTTGTGTTATAAGAGGCTGTAAATTGCTAAAAGGTGACCCCATGTCTTTTTATTGAACTCCCTTGATCCATTTTATCTTCACAGCATTTTTTTCCCAAATCTTCAGCTACAAGCCTTCGTTTGCAGACATTCATCTCCCCTGGGTTTTTGTTCATAGTGCTGTAGACAATTTTTTTTTCCCTAGAAAATGTGGGAGTCGCAGGCAAGTAGGTAGTGTAGATAATTCAAGGTTAATGACTAATCCTGACCATGGAAAGATCAAATGATGAACTGAACCTCCAAAAGATATTTCAAGTTTGCTCCGGGGGCCTGCCAGATGAGTGTTGCCAAAGCAGATTAGAAGAAGAACTCCCAATTCCTCAGAAGAGATACTGGGAGGTCAGAGGTTGAGGAAGACTCAGAAGATTTTGAACAACCCTCTCAGATTGCATGTCCTGCCCATCCCAGCTTTTTGAGGCTTTTGAAAATCACACCCTTCTGGGCATTTTTTAGCTAGAAAGACAGCCACTGACTGGGTTAAAATCTGTGCTTGAAAGCTCATCACTGTCTCCCTGGATCTGACTACCAGCAGGGCTCTTTTAGCTCTTGAGTCTTCTACAGAGGTAAGATTACAAAAAATAATACCACAGAGAAAGCCATCCCTGTGGCTGTGAGCAAGATGAGTGTGTTTGTCACGTAAATCAAGGCTTGTTGGCAAAATGAGGGGCTCTCCAGGGACTCCAGCTGGAGCTCTCCCATGGTCCCACAGAGGGCAGGTTGTAACCTGGGAGGGAAAGACCAAACTGAGACAAGCTCTGGTGTTAAGCAATCCCTAAGATCAATTTACAGGCTTAAAGTGTAACTGGAAGCCAAGAGCTCTGTATGATACACACAGGGCTTAGTGTACAGCAGTTAATTGGCTTAGTTAATAATACAGAGCCAGCTTGGGGTTTGGAGTTAGAACACTGGAGTTATTTTTTACGTTGTCATAAGAAGAATACTTACCCTTTTTTTAAAAAAAAAACCACCCTATAAGTAAGTCTCATTGTTAAACACATCAGGTGTGTTCAAAAGGTGTAATGACAGTGCAGAGAGGAAAATCTGCCTGTGGTGTAATTTAATAGGAACCATCATGTGATACTATTTGTGCATCACATTTTTCTTCCCCGTGTGTATATTGCTTGCAGATAGTAATTCTGCTGATATCTTGCTGCACATTCCTTACTAAATATGAAACTGGCAGGAATTTTCATCTTTAATCACTTTATCCATAAATCCCTTGTTTTTTTCCACTTTGGTTGTGAACGATGTTGTGGAGACATAATTGCAGTGATTCTCTGTGTTACAGGCACCAAAACAATATTTTCAGCTGCCTGTGAAGGAAACTTTGGGGGAGCTGTGGGGGGGTCAGGGCACTGCCAGGGCTGCACGTGGGACTCATCTTTACTTGTTTGCCAGATCATTTTTACAAGCCATTGAGCCAGGCAGAGATTCCACTGAGAGGATGGAGTTTGTGGTCAAAGCGATCTTCCCCTTGGTGCCTTTGAAAATAACCTACTTAACTGATATTATTACTATGCAGACATTTCATGTCACTTGTCTCCTGGATATGAAACTAAACCCACCACTTCAAAAGAGCCTTTACTTTCTAAGTGTTTCAATTACATGTTAGCAGCAGTTGTCACAGGCAGGACAGAGTGGGCTGTGAGGTTTCAGAGATCCCTTCCAGCATTACCCCTCCTTATTTGTGAGCACTGGGCTGGGATCAGGGATGGATGAAGTGGATGGGCAGCTGAAGCTGCCCACTCCAACAAAAAACTTGGAGATTGTGTTTTTAGCACAAACACATCTTTGTACTGATACCCTGGGTTTCAGCTCATACTGTGCAATGATGATGATAATATTTAGGTTTTCTGTGCCAGTTTTCCAGTTACTCCCTGTTGTATTTGTACTGGAGTGGCACCAACTAGACACCACCAAACAGGGCAGAAAACAAGGTGATCTCTCTCCTCCACAAGAGCAACAAAAAAATTCAAGAAGGAATTCTCCTTCCTGAAAGGAAAGCCATAACCTTGCTTCTTAAAGCATCTTGGGAATAGTTGGCATGCTGTGTGCTGCCCATCCTAAATGCAAGCTCACACACAGCTTCTGCCAAGAATGTATTTTTATCTTTCTTTGCTTTCAGTCCCTTTCCCTTTTTCTTTTGCCAGTGGCTGTAGATCACAGGGAGAGCACAGTGCTGAAGTGAGTATTAGTTGAGTGGAGCCTGGACAGAACCTGTTCCTGGCCCTGTGACTCACGTTCTGCTCGTAAAGCACAGTCACTCCATCCCCTCCATGCCTTTACTGAGAGGTCCCTTCACCCACATGGACCTCTGACAGGGCAGAGCCCAGCTGATATCAAGGGGGCTTGGCTGTTAATTTTCATGAACACTGATTTCTGCACTTCAGGGCTATTTTTGTCAGACTTTCAGCCCAAGTATTCGATTTCCCAGCTGACATTTTCCTGTTCCGTAAGGGAAGTGCCAGTTTCTAACCCACAGAGATGCACCAGAACTGCAGTCTGGAGAAACAAGTTTGGTGTCTTTCTTGCCAGCTGTTTTAGCCAACAGGAATTCACAGATGTGTCAGTCAACTGCTTTAAAGCACTGAAACATTTGAGTGGGGCCCTGTTCCACAAAAGACAGGTGGCCTGGTCCTGCTCAAACTGAATGGCTTCTGCCTTCCCTGTCAGCTCAGTCATCAGTGCTGGCACACCAGGTCATTAGTCATGGCATTTGCAAATTAATTCATGACACTTGCACCAGGTGAAGATGTTTCAAGTTGTGCTGAACTGATTTTTCCCCATTCAGGAATGGGAAGATGGGAAACAGTTGTTGGATTTGTTTCAGAGAAGTTGCATGACAGCTTCAAAAGAAATGTGGTTAATAAATTGTTGAGCACTTATGTTGTTCTGCCTGGGCTACAGGAGCCTTCAGCAGAATGAAATAGTATTTCTGAGCAGGCTTGTTTTTGAGAAGTTTACTTGGGCCACTTTTCGTAACAGACAGCCCAGGACTGGGTGACAAGTAAAAGATTCATGATGTAAGGATACTAATCCAGATGACAGCCCTAAATAACAGGCTAGAAGGTCAATTGCCTGGTGAGAAAGGCATGATGGCCTTCCTCAGGGTTATTGCTCCAGTCCTTCCCTCCATCCAGGAATACCTGTAATTACAGAGAACATGTTCCTCACTGACAGATTGCAGGAAGTGTGAAGATGGATGCTGCTTCTCCTTAGGAAAAAAGTGTCCCTCCCTACATCCCTCCTAATCCAGATTCTTCTTAGACATTTTATTCACTGCCTCCTAGCCCAGCTCTAACCACAGTGGTGCTTTCAGCACTTGCTGGAGTCAGTGGGAGCTGGAAGATGGAGGGGTGAGGATGCCTCCTTTCCCTCATGGCATCAGTATGTTCCCTACTTCAGAGGAACTCAAACACCTCACAGTGTCGGGCTGGGTTTTTGCTAAAGAGCCTTTAAAGACATAACAAAGCAAACAACAACAAAAAAAAGGCCATGTATTTGTTCCCAGCATACTTTGATCAAAGGGGAAGGAAATGGCAACTGAAATGTGCTCACAAAGTGAATGAATCCCACAGCTCAGAGGAATGATGGTCATAGGGAAACACCCCCACCCCATCCAGATTGGGTTGTGGCACATCCTGGTGAGCTACAGCAGCTTGGAAACCACATTGTGGGATCCTTTCTCTAGGGAAAGTCTTGTCTTTTTAAATACTTCTTGAGCCTTGGCAGTTAAATGCAGTTGAGAATGCACCTGGTCAGAATGAATGAACCTGGCCAGAATCAAAGCTCTTAGTGCCATGAACTTCAAACAGATGAGATTCCAATTAAACATCCTGGAAAGCCCAACTACAAAAAGTGAAATCTCATCAGTGACCTGTGAGAGGGTGACTGAGAAATGAGGCAGGAGATGTCTTTGCATTCTAAAAGTACAGGATGTAGAGGATTTCTGTGCTTTGAGGTCATATAATGCAGGGCTGGAGAAGCTGGTTCTGGTCTTGGATGTGGGAAAGCTGTGTAGGGCCAGGTGCCTGGCTATAGCACATCCCAGCTTGTAAGTACAGGCTCTCTGCAGTGATGCTGTGCTTGCAGATGCAGCCCAGGTACCTCTCAAAGGCAGGAATATTTGTGGGGTAGAATGGTCTGCAGACAAGTCTGTCTTCATCTGAGGGAAAAACACAGCCACACTGTAGAGAGTGGGGTTAAAGGGAGTGATGCAGAGTTTGTGTTTCTACCTGGCATGGAGTCAGGAGGGAATATCCACTTGTATCCTGACACTCTCCTGCTTTGCACACCTCGGCTCCCAAAGGTGGTCAGTGATCTCAGTGTGATGACAACACAGCACCAGCAAAGAACCCACAAATCCAGGAATTGCTCCCCGTTTTAGGAGAAGCATAATGTTTGTTAACATTTTTTCTCTGGCTCCTTCCCAGGTGGGTGACTGGCCACTGGAGTCCCTGCTCTGCCACCTGTGAGAAGGGTGTCCAGCACAGGGAGGTGACCTGTGTTTATCAGCTGCAGAACGGCACCTACGTCAACACGAGGGACCTTTACTGCCTGGGCAACAAACCAAGCCCAGTGCAGAGCTGTGAGGGAAGGGACTGCCTGTCCATCTGGGAAGCATCAGAGTGGTCAAAGGTAGGAACTTCACTCGAGAAAGGAGCCAGACTGCACAGAGCTCTCTCTGCCTTAATCCAGCTGAGTGCTTAAAATTCCACGTGTTCTCATGGTCAGCAAACTCCCAGCATTGGAGCACTGGGTAGGACTGTTATTTGTGGAGATGAGGTTTGATTTCCATACTGGATGAGTTATTATGGCAGGGTTTAGATATGCTTTAGAAACTATATCTTTCCATCTGAAAACTCTGACCAGGAAGGAAAAACATTTCACTGACCTGAGGCCAGAAGTGTAGCAACCCACCAGGACTTCTGTCTCCATTTAAATGTGGTATGAAACAAATACCAGATTTATCAAGCATCTGCATGTTGCAGAGAATGTACAATCCTTGGGCCTTATCCAGCTTTCTTTTGTCTAATTCCAAGAACATGAAAAAGCTGGTTATACTTTGTATAAAAGGTGCATCTCTGAGTAGTTGCAGAATTAATTTTTTTTTCCCAGGTTATTATAAATGCATTTCTGATGTAAATGATGAGTGGTCTAGACAATTAGACTGTTTTTTGATTAACAGCAAAGTGAACTGGGAGTGTGCCTGCAGTTCCTGACCAGGACTTGGCTAATCCAGGGCAATTTTGTCTGTGCTTTGTGAGTAACATTCCTGATAGGATGTCCATGTTAGTTTTGATATTGTATCTGTTGGGCTTCTCTGAATGATGAGATCCTTTCACTCCTGGTGCAGAGCACTTCCAGCTCTCCCAGGCTCATTCCAGCCTGGCTGTGTCCTGGCTCTGTCCAGCAACAGCCCTTTCTGTGAGAAGGATTCCTTGTTACTCATCTCTGTTTGAAACAGTGAACTCCTGTTTAAAACATTGTCAAAGAGCTTTTGCAAAATATTATTGTTAGAAATGGGCTTAAAAGTCACAGGAGCTCAGGATACAAGGGATCCTGAGGAGCAGTGTCTCTTCACGAGCACAGTGGGATTCCATTGTGCACCTTCTGAACAGGAAATCTTGGCTTGGCAAGAGAGACGACAGTTAAGTGAGAGCAGCGTTTCCTTTCAGTGAGGTGCTGGATCTGTTCACTTGTGCAAGATATTCATGTTCTTCCTGAGTTCTTTCGTTTGAAAAGATGTGGAGAAACACACTGAAATTTTAATAACTTGTCTGGTAGGTCTTTTGTGTGTTGTAGACGTTCCCCTCTGAGGTGGTGCCCTCTTTGTTTCTTATAGCTAAACCAGCTGAACTGTTTATAGCTGACACTGTTCTGATGGGGCAGTTCCTACCTGTTGTAGATGTGGAATTTTTACTTGAGTCTTTTGTTAACAATCCCAGGCACTTCTCTCTCCTTTTTATGGAATGGACGAAGTCAAGTTAGAGAAAAGTGGAAATCCAGAGTGGAAATCTTCCACGTTTGTGACCACGTAACTTGTGCGCAAACACACAATATTTGTAGATAATTTTTTCAATACTGGTTTACTTTTCCTTTGATACATTTATTTACCTTTTGTCTGGGATATAATTGTCCACTTGTGCTTTTAAATTTGTTATTCTGGCACATTTCTGCTATTATGTAGCACAGTTGACTCCAGGACAGATTTCATGCTCTGCCAGTGTGAACACTTCTCATATCTAGGACTTTTCTTCAGTGATAATCACTTTATTCCTTAGCATTTTAATCTAATGTTGTGGAATAAATATCAAAATAGCGGTATCATTTTATAAGTCAATTTTCTGATGTATGTTTTTGAACGTCTTGGTTGTATAACACAGTTGATATCTGGTCCCCAGTCAAAAACGTCTGTTTTCAAAGCAAATTCCAATGCAATCTTCATCGTGGAAAAAATTAAGTTCCCCTTGTATTGCCAAACACTTGGGATTGTTTTGGACAAAGTACTGCTCAACCCATTTTTAATGACAAAAATAGAGGCTGTCAGGAAAAGGTGAATGTTTCTACTGTTACGGAGCTAGAGTAGAAAAAATATGAATTTTCTTCAGATAAAGGAGCTGTGTTTTAACAGCAAAATTGTGTTGCTCCTTTGCAAAAACTTGTGGGTATTTAACTAAGTAATTTGTTAATAAAATAAGACATAATGATCTCAGGTGGACAGACTGCACATTTGTGGAATCTCTGTAAAATCTCTATATTAAAAAATTCTTCATGAAAACAGAGGACTTAAGGAAAGTAAAAACACTCTTAAAGGGGGTGATTTATATGTGACCACCAAAGATCTGTTGGAAACCTTTCTTGCACATGGTGTTTTGTCTAGGGAAGTATATGCAGAATTAATCTGTGAATAGCTTAAAAGCTGTGGGAAGAACAAACAGTTGGTGTTTTTCCCAGACTTGCTTGTAAAACCCACCTAGAGATTTCTCCTACTGTGAAAAGCACTCCCACTTCAACTCGATTTACTTGGAGTAAATTGGACTGTTTGGAAGATTTTATGTGTTGTGCTTTGTAGTTTGAGATGAACGAGTGCAGCCCTGGGGACTGAGGAAAATGGTAGATAATTGGGGAAGATCTGCACAACTCGGGGCAAATTCATGGCTTTAAGGCACCATTTAGGGCTCTCTGGCAGGTCTTGTGCTCTGAGGAGCCCAGCAAAGCGGTTTCTGGAATCCTGCAGGGCCTGGAAGGATCCATCCGTGCATCCAGCAGAACTGTACCTTGTGCTGGTCACAAAGATGTTCCATCCGTGAGGGGCTCACACAGTAGATGGAGTGGAAGGTTTCCCAGATTTCCAAGGAGTCACTCTGTAGTGCTCTGAAGTATTTAAAGGCATGTCTGTTTGCTTGCCAGCTCATAAACGCTTGTCATTCACGTCCTTAACAAGGGCAGCAGGTCAGAGCTGCCTGGATTGTGTTTTTAAGATGGTTAGACAGGCATGCTGAGATTTGTCCATTTGATGTAATTTATATCAAGCTGATGCTTGTTTCCAGCACAGACCCCCTGGATGGAGAAGCTTCTTGGAACACGTTCAAAAGACCTCACAGAATATCTCATATATTCACTATTTATTCAGTGTCAGATCAACTGTCTTTTCCCTGCTGATCCCCTGAAGGGGAGAAACTTGACATGCCAGAGGAGGTTGGTTTTTATCTCAGCTGGTACATAGGTCATTTTTCCTGTCCCCAGTGGCTCTGCAAGAAAACGTCTCACTCTTCACCACTGCAGTGACATGAGAGGGAAGAGCAGGCAGAGTGGGGACGTGGATTTAGGAGGCTGTGACAGCATCAGCAGATCTGGTGCTCTCTTACCAAAGTGGTTATTGAGAACAGAAATCTGGTTTCCATTCGTGCCAGTGTCATTTTCCCGCCTAGGACAGTCAAGGAAATCAAGACAAATTCTCCATTAAAACAGATTTTCCAGCCAACCTTTGGCAAAGATAACAACTGGTTGACCAGATATCCCTGCTCTTTAGAAGCTACTTCCATAGAGCCCAGGCACAGAATCATTTGTAGGTAATTTGTGCTCATTCCCGTGAATGTTGGTTTGTTAAAATCCTTCAGAATTTACATAGTGATGAGCATGTGGCAAACCAACAAGTGAAGGTGACAGATGGATGAAGGTGTTTCACGTGACAACTGTGATTTTGCCATGACATGTCCAAGCTGTACTGCAGAAACATAACAGTGGTCTCAGGCTACTGTGATTTAAAATTGCATTTATCACCACCATTTATCACCCTTGATGCATCCCATGATACATCAAGGGATGTGGCAATTCTGTGCTGTAAGTCTCAGTGTGTACTTTCTCAGTATGGATGATGAGCTTGTAAACACCAGATTTAGTGAGTTTTTTCATCTGTAACACCAATTCCAGCAAAGAGCCAGCTGATATTTTTCAAAGCAGTTTTTTTTTCAGAATTACCTCTTTTCTTAGGTAAAATATTTCACTAGCAGATACAATGCTTTCCAAATTACTCATTTATGAGTGGCTGAGATTACTGTAATAAAATCTTGCAGATTATCAGTTTTTCTCAGTGTTCACAAACCCAGCTTTTCCTTTGAGCTGTATTAGCAAGGTAAAAATTATCATTTCTAAGCACCCTGTACCAAAACCCAAATCCCTGCTGTTTTGCAGTGCTCAGCAGACTGTGGGAAGGGGATCCAGAAAAGAACAGTGACCTGCACAAACTCTCAAGGCAAATGTGATGCAGCCACCAGGCCAAGAGATGAGGAGGAGTGTGAGGATCACACAGGCTGTTACGAGTGGAAAACAGGCGATTGGTCCAAGGTAACAACAGATCTAACAACAAACACTACTTGTGGTTTTTTTTCTAAGTGCAAAGATGTTCATAGAGCTGTCTGTATTAATTTAAAGTTTAAATATTTGGAAAGGAAGGGTTTAACTGGTTTTGGAAGTATTGCTAGGCTTTAAACCCACCCATTATGCCATTTGTAAACCAAACATTGCAGTAGAGGCTCATGAATATGACCAAGTTTTAGAGAAATTACCAAGTATTAGAGAAATCACTTTAGAGAAAAGTATTCCAAACAGGATAAAACTGAATATTAGTTGACAGCTTAACCATCCAAAAGCAAAACCCACACAAGGCTCCTACCACAGGTGGACTTGTTGTCAAAAAGCTGCTTTATAAATGATGCTGCAACTGCTTTTCATATTTCAAAAAGCAGACTCTGAACAGTTCTGACAGATTGAGTTCTACGGAAAAGAGTTCATTAGCAGGATCTTCCAGGAATGCAGGGAACTAAGGAGGTGCCTCTTGTCCAGCCTGGGCAAGCTAAAAAGTAACTAGCAGGAGGTTGGTTTCCTTGATTGTAAATATGTTAAAGAGTTCAGGACCCAATCACTGAGAAAAAGGGGGATCTCATGAGGGGCTGTGATGAGTTTTGTCTCCCTCAAAGCATCACTGTGGAGCTGAGAAGAGAGCTGGGCTTTGGTATTCCTGTCCCATAAGTGATTAATCTGGAGGTTTGGGAGAACCATTGTTAAGCTGAATAATACTGTGGGGAGGCACAGGGAAGCCTGAGCAGGTACACAGGGTACCTGAGAGCACTCCCAGCTCAAGTCCCTTCCTCTCCCAGCTCAATTCCCTTCCTCTCCCCTGTGCAGGTCCTGCATGCAGAGCCAGACAATACACTATTTTATTACCGTGGGTGCAAGACTAGAACTGTGCAGCTGATTTTCAGCCTAGTCTGGGACTTACCCAGCATAGCCCAGTCCTAGACTCGTTCCAACCACCTGAAATGAAAGAAAGCCATGAGTTTAAAGACACAGTCCCCTCCTCAGGGCTGGAGTTTACCTTCTATAGACCTGTCTGAACTTAATTTCTGAACTTGGTTTCTGCAGTGACATCAGTGGAATTAATTCCTGAATGCAGTGGATTAAACCAGAGCAGGGTCTGCTCTGTATTTGCATTCTGATCTTAAAGTAATGCTTGGTTTTGCTTGGGAAGGAGGCCTGGCAGTGTCAGAAACTCAGCCTTTGCCAGTGTTGTTCCTGAAGCATCCTTTACATTGCTGACTCTGTGTTTGCATAGAGAACTGTAATTTCCCAGGAATATTATATTCCAGTTTGGTTTTCATCATATCTTTCTAATTGTCCTGTTCTTTAAAACAAAAAGCCTACTTTATGTTCTGGAATGTACAGAATGTGCAGAAACCACTGGGATACAGTAGTTGCACTTTGCTTTCCAAAAACCCAAACTCCAGCAAGCAGAATCCAAGGAAGCAGAGGCCCAGGATAGGCAAATTGGCTTATCAGTGATTGCATTTTTTTGTAGGAATTGCAATTATTTATGTATCTATCCTGTCATAGATACATGGATTTAATGGTGTCAGTGCTGGAGAATGCAGGAGGAACCTGCCACATACAAAGTGTCTGTATTTATGCTGAGCCAGGAATTTGTATCACAAGATGTTTAGAGTATTGAACATTATTTTATTCATAACCTGGCACTCAGAGTCCGTGCAAGCTGGCCAAAACAAACAGTCCCCACGTGTTAACAGGTGAAATAACATTATTTATTTAGTTATTTATTTGTGGAGTTTTAAGAAGTTTTGGCATGCCAAATTGCCCCAGATTCTCTTTGTAGGGAGGAATATGAAATAATTGTGTATTCACTGATGACATGGATTCGAAGTTCAGCATTGTGTGAATAGTTCCAATCTGATAAAGACCCTGGCTCACTGCTGGGAGGGCTGCAGTTGTACATTGCTCACAGTAAATAGTGTTGTTGATAGATTTAATGTCTGGATGTGAGGAGGGCAGGTTCAGTGCAAAATCACTTGTTATTTGTGATTCTTAACTCAGGGTCAGGATCTTCCCTGTGCAGGAGGGCACAAAAAACTTATGTGCTGCATTTGTGTCCTCCTTCTGTCTGCAGAGAGCTTGTGCCAGTGCTCTGCTTCCCAGGAATTTCACCCTGTGTGAGTCCAGCAGGACGTTCTTGGACTTGGATTTGGTTTATAATGAGCATTTAAAATTCTAGACATATTGGTTAATTCTGACTGGACACTTAGGTCACACAATTAGATTCTTATTCTCTGAGTAGAAGGGTAAAAAAAGGCACCACTGGATTGCTAGACAAGGGTATGGGAAGGGACAGTTCTTAGAAGAGAATTTATTGTTCCAGAAACACAGATAGCTGAAATGTTTGGTGTGGAATTCAGTTCTTCACAAATCCTGAGAGGAGAATTTTCATCATGAGGATCCAGAAGCTTTAATGCAGGGCTTGGACTTAGGGGGACTTTACAGCTATCAGCAACTCCAGCTTAAAACAGCTCCTCCTTTAAGGAGAAACACGAAGTCCGTAGCAGTTAGATTATAGTGAACTCTTTAAAATTCATCCTTCCAGGGCAAAATTCCACTGTAAAACATTTGTTCCCAGTCCTGTAAAAATCACTGTGAGGAAGCTTTGTGCTGACTAAGATGGAAACTTTTTCCATTAATATAAATTGATCTCAGAACAAGCAACAACTTTGTGCAATTAATTTCCTTGTGCATTTGTTATTTATTGTTAAGAATCATCAGGGAAGCAAGATTTAGCTAACAGTGCTAATTATCACGGATTAAAATAATGGCCTTTGATGCTTTGTGTGCAAACAGCTTGCCTGGTGATTTGGCCTCTGATCCTTAATTTACCAAACCAAGATCCTTTGAAGATGCCGGGAAGTCATGTAAGAAAGAGGCAAAACCTCATTTAAAAACTCAAGTCCAGATACCACTTGTAAACAGAACAGGCTGTTTGGGTGGTAGTGACAGAGTGTTATTTTTATATTAGCAGTGGTTGTTTTGTAGAACACATGGACTCTGTGTGTGAGAGGACAGCTCCCAGCCCTGTATAAATAACTCACTTCTGACAGCAGTGGATATGGTTATCCTGTATAAGGTCCTGGATCCTGTTGCATTCAGCAGATGGGCAGCAGTAAAACTCCAGACCTGTGCCAGATGAGTTGTGGTTTTATGTTCTCAGACCCTGTGTAGAGGAGGTGAGGGCAGGAGGCAGGGCTGTGCAGGTCTGAAACCTGCACCCACCAGCCCAAACCTCGTCCACTGGCCTTAGCAATGGCTCTGCAGCCACTGCCCATGCTCTAAGGAAGAGGAATTTTATTCCATTCTCTGTCAGGTTTATTTGCAGATGGTCATTACTGTGTATTGTAGCTGTGGAAAGCTTTTGGAGCTCACTGGGCAGGTTCAGGAAGCAGTCCTGGCTGTCATGTTTGTATATTCCCAATGTATTTGCAGCATATTTCAGGTGTTGCACAAGGAACTGATATATCTCCTTTGCTTTGCAAGCACATAAGGCCAGGTCTGTAAACTTAATTTAAATGTCTTTGTTAGCCCAGTGCTTGAGATTAACAGGCTGTACTGTAATTCTGAAGACAGAGAGTTGTTCTGTTACTGGGAACCTCCACATCTCTGCATTGCTGACACTTCTCTTTTAAACCTCTTGTCTTAAAGGGATATAATTATTCTTTTTAGTATTTGGTATTAGCATTGGTATTATAAGTTTCATAAATAAACTGTTTCTGACCCCCAGTCTATGAACCAAATAGAAAGATGGATTGCACAGTGCAAGACCCACTGAAGGTGTTAACCTGAAATGATTCTTTTATTGTTGCCTGGATTCTTTATAATTGCAATTCATTATTATATCATCCTTTTTTATATATGATGCAATATGGAAAAGGGAGTCCAAGCCATCTCCCATTCAGTCCTTTCTTCCAAGAGGAAATTCCACATCCAGTTTGCATTCAGCTAAAGAAACAAACATCTCTGTACACTCGTTCTACTTTGAAATAGTTCCTCCTTGTTTGAAATCTGAGCTGTTAAATGTTCTAGTGCTGGAAGCATTTTTGCATTTCTCTTGTAGTTGTGCTGGTCAAAAGAACAAACACAGGTTGCTCAGTTTCCCAACACTTGCCTCAGCCTCCCAGACTGCTGAAAATGTGCCTCTTGATGCTTTAGCAAGACAGTAGTTCATTCTTTCATGATGAATTATATTTTTGCTGACAAACTTTATGTCGAGGATTACATTCCTGGGAGGAATGCAGGCAGTCTGTGAACAGAGTGTGTCTTTATGCGTGTGTGGCTCTCTGGGAAGCTGAGCAGGACTCACAGCCCAGGGCTGCACCACTCCCCTGCTCCAGGCTGAGCTGGCAGGAGCAGTTGCAGGACTCAGACTTGGCACTGGAGTCATGGAGAACGTGTCCCATGTGATGTGGGATGCACTGCTGGCCTGCTGTGGGGAGATGGAGTTTTGCCTACCTGTGATGGTGACGGATCTGTGGTGCTTGGAGGTGAACAGCACCTGGGGCTGCTTTTTGGCTACCCAGGACTCTCCCCTTCTGCTCCAGCAGTGATGTAACAGGGAACAGAATGCTCAGGGGAGACCTTACTGCTCTCTACAGCCACCTGAAAGGAGGTTGTGTGGAGGTGGGGTCGGGCTCTTATCCCAGGCACCTGGAGATAGGACAAGGGGAAACGGCCTCAAGTTGCACCAAGGGAGGTTCAGGTTGGATATTGGGAAAATTTTCTTCAGATGGAACAGGCTCCCCAGGGAAGTGGTGGAGTCATCACCCTTGGAAGTGTTAAAAAATCAAGTTGATGTGGCACTCAGTGCCATGGGTGATGTTCTGCCAAAGGCTGGACTTGATCTTGGAGGTCTTTTCCAACCTTTATGATTCTGTGAAGGCACTCACGTGCAGAAGTACAGGCCAGGGCTGTATTTTTTGAGTGCCTTTCCTCCAGCTGGCCTTTGGACTCTTTCTAGGGTATAATTGAGGGGCAACATTATATAGCAAGAGCAATTCTCCACGAGATTTTTATGGATTTTTCTTCATTTCCAGTTTCACTTAATTGTCTCAGTATTTTACATACCTCAACATACTCTAATTCTGCCCTGTGACTGCAGTGCTGTATTTGGAGCCAAGGGCACAGAATGGTTCAGGGTTCCCAGTTATATTTTTTTTACTGTTCTCCTTTAAACTGGTATTATATCAAGGAAGGTGGAATTACAAACTCCATCGTTAGCACTGACTTTCACAAGGGGCATTTTCAGCTCTGTGGGTGGAAGTTTAAACATGCAACTTCTGTCCCTCAGGCAACAATTTAGCTCATTAACCTATTATATTACCTGGCCCAATGAAAAGATTTTTAGAAGAGGAAAGACACATAGGAGCCTTGTAGCATGTTGGCTTTGCCATATTTTTTCTTTGCAGTTACAGTAGGTGCTCTGTAAATACTAAGGCCTGTATTAATCTCAGATAACCCAACATAAATCCAGGGTAACTGTCTTTCATTCTTCTCTGCAACCCACTGGCCACCAGCCAAGGATCTCACTCAGCACAGTGGGTCAGATATCAGTCTCTCTTGCATTAGTGTAAATCCAGATTAATTCAGGCACTTAAGTTAACTCAGGTTTGTGCCCGTGCCACGCAGAGTAGGATCTGACCTGATGGACTGTGCAAAATCTTTGGGCCTTGGGTAGGAACCATCCCAGATTCGTGCTCTGAGGTGAAAATAAATACGTGACACATCAAACTGGGCTTCAGCTGGGAGAGAAAGCAGAGGAGAAATCTTTTTTCTGCCACTTTATGTCTTTTATAACCTCCTGGCACAACTTTCACTGCATTCAGAAAGGTTGTACACTCCAGAAACTGAACAGCACTAGTGAGGATCAGCTTGGCAAAGTGCTACATTAAACAATATTCTTGTTGCCAAATAATGTCAGTAGTGATAAAGCACATTTGAAAAACCACCTATAGCCACCTGTCCTCCCTGAGCATCAGTAGTTGCCAATTCCTTTACAGTATTTTGCTGAGCCTATGAAATCCTGGCTATGGATTTTCATCCCAGGAGAATATTAACAATAGGGAGAGGGAAAAAAACCCTCATTTCCTATAAGAAAAATACTGGCTTTGTGCCAGACCTTGAGGTGTTTCATACAGGAGATCAGCAGTCATTCATCACAGTGGGTGGTAACAAGGATTTGTAATTGCAAATTAATTGTTCTGGCAGGATTACAGTAGGACTTATTCTCTGAGAGATAAACCCCCAGCCTTGCAGTGCACCAGAAAACATGTTGGGGTTGGAGTTTGTTTTTTTTCCAAAAATACTCTACAATCTTCCAGTGCCAGGAAGGCATATTTTCCAAGCTCCAAATGATTGGGAACATCAACAAAATCCTCTATATGCCTCACTTTTAATGATTAATTCCCATTACATGATAAGAAGAGTAAATCAAGGACAGCTGTGGTTTGTGAGGTGTATTCAAAGCTGTTATAAATATAGAAGCAAAACTGCCCTTTGTTCTAACATTCATTACAAATTCATGGCTTGACCCAACATCTGTTTATGATAAACCATGGACAACTTGTTAATTCTTCGTAAAGGTCATAACTAAGTTCATCTTCTACCTTGGAGAAAATAATTTTTCTTGTTGAAACTGTGCAGGAGGAATGGTGGCTTCAAACTGCAGTGGCACAGCAGAGCTGACAGACCCTTCCCTGCCACTTTGCCCCAGCAAACAGCTCCATGATTTGTGTGCGTTCAGCACCACTGGGAGGCTGTCTCCAGGCCTCACTGGTGCACATCAGTTGTTCTCCAGAAGGTGGTAGAACTGGATGTGACAGGAGAGGACCCAGGAAGCTTTAGGATTCAAACCCTCTGCTTCTGTGGACGTGACCAGGAGCCAGAGCATCAGTGTGTCCTAAATCTTAAGTCCTGCCCCACGGACTGCTCTGAACTGTGGCTCCCTGTGGTTTGTTCCTCTGGCACGTGGTCACTGATGTGCAACCACAGCCTGTGCTGCCAACAGCTGATCTCAAAACACCCCTCGCCACAGGAGCTGAGGACAAATGGCCCAAAGTTGGTTATATCAGCCAAGGACTTTAATTTGCACAATCAGTGAGATGAATCCCACCCCTTTTGCTCTTTGATTCTCTGTCCTCATGTCTGTGGGATGTCTTCAGCTGTGGTCAGAGGTGTAAACATTGCATAATGGCACCAGAGCAAGGCTGAGCTTGGTCTGGGCTTGGTCTAACAGCCAGCCCCAGTCAGTGCAGCTCTAGTTGGAAACCCAGGCATGGAAAGGGAAGAGGTGCCAGCTCCAGTGCTGGTCCTGTCATTCCCCTGGGCACTGTTGGCTCCAGAAGCCAGTGACTGCTTCTTGATTGCACAACAAATTGCACAGCTCATCCCTGCTGGAGTTTCTGGGAACATCTATAATACAAATTATTTTGAAGGTTCCTTAGTAAAGGAGAATGTGCTACAAAAAGACCAGATCAATCAGTGTTTTGTTTGAAGTGGAGCACGTTCTGCCTCAGTGTTACTGTCTCATATTTCAGTGCAGCCTCCAGTGATCCCGTTAACTGGAAGAGTAACTTCTCTTTTTTTTTGATATTTTTATTTAAAAGCCTGGTCCATTAAGTGCATTTTTTTGATGGAGAGTTAAAGCCTCCACACCAAGATCAGTGGATTGGAAATGAAATTCCATCGTGACTATTTTACTCTTTTAATGGGGAAAAGAAGAAAGAGTGAAAGACAAGCCTGTTCAAATGTGTTGCCAATCATTTTCTCTGAGTTACTCTGAGATGTTACAGTGTCTGGGATCATGTTTTTAAAAATATGAGCAGTAGTAATTCAGCATTTAAAGTTTGTAATACATATATGGAGAGGATTTTCCTGTTGAATCCTTACAGCACACCATATATATTATTAGCAGGGACTGCTGTAATTTTGCAGTCTTTCCAATAGCCTTCTGAGATTTGTAATGACTACTGAGGCATTAAGGTGACAGTCTTCCAGAACACCTTTAAGGAGCAATTAGTATCAGTCTGCTGGTGGTCCCTTGATTGACTGTGCAGAGAGATGAAATGCAGTGTTAATTAGCAACATGTCAAAGCTGAGTAGCTCCATGTCTGGAGAATGCTCAGGCTGGACTGGGGTGGCAGAGATGAGCAGCCTCTTGCTGAAGTTAAATAATCCTTAAGGAATCCTTGGTTTAATTACTTTTTTTAATAAATTGCATTGAGGTAACATTGATCATTAACTGATGAATAACTAATAATAACTAATTATGCATTCAGTGGAGCTTTGGCTCCCAAGATACTCTTTCAGGCTCATGTCTGGGGCAGGACTCAGGGTGGGACTAGAGCTCAGGTAGCCCCTAAAAGCCTTGCTCAGCACAACCAGCACATGCTGCTGTGGGACAGAGGGAGTTCTAAAGCATCCAGCCTGGCCTGAGTTCTGTGATCCCAGGGTTACATGGCTGTCCATTACTGTCTGGGTTATCTAAAATGAACTTCATTATGCCTTTTACACTGGGTGTTTTTCAACATCAGTTCCTTGCAGTTTTTCATGTGGAATAAGCTCTGGAGTATTTCCACTTCGTACCTGCCCCCGATCCAAACATTGCACATGTGCTATAGGTGTCTGTGGTACCCTGTGGGCAGTACTGCATCATTTCACAGCTCTGCTTCATCCTGCTCTTGAAATCCACTTTGAAACCCTGTGAGAAGTAAGTTCTGCCTGAGTTCTAAACTGGATGAAATGACATTTCCTCATCAGCATCCACCTGGGCTCCATTGCAGGAGTACTTGGGGGCACTGTCAATACCCAGAATATTCATGTGTTCAGCCCTTAATCTCTGAACTCCTGGACACAATGGAACTTTTCAGAATGGCAGAGTAGAGCTGAACTGTGCACTGAGACAAGCTGGATGTGCTGGTCAGGTCTCAGGATCGAGCAGTTTGAAAGCACAGCTGTAGGCAGTTTGCAAAAGTTGCTTCTCCCTTTTCCTGCTAAGATACTGTGACATCAGCCACGAGCATTTGCTGCCACAATTTATTGTTTCTTCCCACACTGAGTCAGAAGGGTATGCTTTTTTTTTTTCCATGGCTAAATTAAACAAATCAGTCATTTCACAGAAGTTTCCAAATGAAAGCTTGTTGTAAGCAAGACCAGATATGTTCTTTTACAGATCTGGGGTTCAAAAAGAAGAAAAAAAAAAGGGGAAAAAAAAAAAGAAAAGAACAAGGAAGCTTGAAAAGCAGCTTAGTTTCCTTCAGGCTAATTAGATCTTATCAGTGAAAAGGCAGATATTTCTTTCTTTAGCATGATGCCATGGTGAAAGTTGACCTGATGTTTATGAAAGCATATTGCACACTGCTTTTCAGCTAGAACTGTGGAGTTTAAATTAGTGATACTCATAAAAAGCCTGATATGAAGGTGTGTGGAGCACTGTCTTTCAAAACACACTTATGTGTATTGTTAAGGTCTCGGGAATGGAGCAGTTACAGACCTTTTGTCATTCATCTCAGATGCTGGGTTAGAATGTTATTGATAGGAACTTGTCTTGCTTTCTTTCCGACTTTCATAGAGGCAAGAAATAAGACCCCTGAGGGAAAAAACACTCTGCCCTGTCCTAACGCCTCGAAATAGTTGAACTCTGAAGTCAGTAAAGCGTGACTGGATCGCTCAGTGTTGGAGCTTTAGCCACAGTGTTATCCTTGGCTTCAGCAACTTGCAGAAAACTGGGGACAAACCAGTATCTTTGAACATCAGATGGCTGCAGAGTGATGAATTTAAAGAAAAAAACATTTTGCCTACAGCTTAGCTATGAGTGTCATCCTGAACTGTGTCTCCCTCCAAGAAATCAGCCTTCAAAACACTGAAGTGTGCTCAGGGTTGGCTGAAGGGGTACTGTGCCCTTCTGCTGGAAAAAGCAAGTCTCTTACAAAAAAAGGGTAACATCTATCCCTTAGAGGTTAGAAAAGTGACATTTTAAAGGTGATGTGTGGTCTGAGTGTATCCCTGCCTCACCAGCAGCCCTCAGCTAAGGCATGAGCAATGATTCCTGATCCCACTCAGTCCTGAAGGGATCACAGCCTGGATGTCCTCTGTGGTGGGAAATCTGTACCTTTTCTGTCCCCTCTGAGCCTCAACACAGGGATTCTTTGGACTGGTCTCTCTCATGTGTTCCTGAGCTCTATCCTGGCTTCATACATTCTTATTCCCCTCTCTGTCTGTCTTTTGTAGATCAGGAGTTGATGAAGGCCCTGACAGATCTCAGCACTTACTGTAAATTCATTCTATTTTAATACCTAATATTCTCCTGAGGCATTTGCTTTCAAAGCAATTAGACATCTGTCAGCACCTTTGGTAGGTTGCAAGCTTTCAGATCAGTATCCTAAGGTGGAAATAGCATTCCAGCCGAAAAATCAGAGCTTGCTCTTTAGGTTGGAGTTTTCCAGTGAGTAAATCTTCTTTAAGCTGATGAATGCAGCTGCTGCCTTGACAATTTGTGAGTTTATTTCCTTCTGGATATCCCCACTGGCTTGCATGTTACTGCCAAAGAATGTGAATTGAGGCATTTTTGTCTTCCTTTTGCCTTCTCAGGCCGAGTTTGAACTGGGAGTTACAGGGGCTCTCATTAGGTCCATTTTTTGTAACTGTTCATTAACCCTCTCTATTTTACAGTGCTTGAGCAATCCTTTGATCTTTGCATGGGGGTGGATTTCCACTTCACAATGGCTGTATTGTCGGTTTAGGGCATTATGGTTAAACTCCATGAATTCTGCATGTGCATTTTCCTGACAGGGACATCACTGGCAGTGCCTGCAGGAAGGGAAAATCCACTTTTCTTTTTGTCACCAGCATCTCTGTTCAACCTCTTGTCCAAGTCCCAGCTTCCCAGAGGAGGCAGCTTGCTGGTGGGTTTTCCCTAGTGAATCCAGTGCTGAAAATTGTTCTGTGGATTTGCTTGCTTGCTCCATAAACATTTGGGAACAGAGAGCCTGTAGCAATACCTTTAGCTGTCCAGAGGAGGAGGGAAGGTATTTATGGGAATTTGCTGTTCAGTTGGAGTTTGATTTTTATGCCTCTTATAATGATGTCCTCTTTTCATAGTGCAGCATGAGTAAGAATTCCCCCTTTGTATGTATTTTGTATCTATTCCTATTTCCTATTGAAATTCCTGGGAAAGAGACTATCCAAGTAGAGTTGAAAATTTCGTCTTAAAATAAGCCAGATGTCCAACCTTCCTTTAGCTGCCAAGCCCTAAAGAGTTCAAGAAAGATGTTAAAATCTGTCTTCCTGGCTGTGAAAAACTAATTGCATAGCATAGGTGATGATCCCAGTCTCCCAGGAGAAGGAATAAAACTGCTCCAGGCAAAAACTCTGCTGTTATTTGTCTGAGGACTGGAGTTGGCAATGTCTGTGGAAAAAGGTTTCATTGCTTGCCCTCCTTGCTGGTTAACAAATGCAGAGACAGGAACACAGACAAAGGTAGGTGAGTGTTTGTATGTTGGTATTTGAAAACCTGGTTCACCTGATGAGAAAAATGCTGTTTTCTTTCTTTTTTTTACTTCTTTCCCCCCTGTCCCTCTCTGTTAAGAGCATTTGTAAGCACAGGGAGTACTTACAAGGCAGAGAGAGAGGTTTCAGACTCACTGTGTTCCAATCATGTGAAGGAACCCCATGGCCTGGGATGTTTTATGCCAGTGTGGTAACAGCTTTTCTGTTTGTAAAATGGATGTACAACTCGCTCCCCTTGCAAAGAGTTTGGGGAGGATTAAGGTTAGTAAAGCACTGGGAAGAGTAAAAGTGCCATTGAAATCCTGAGGATTAGAGGTTGCATTTGACCAGTGATGTGGAAGGGCCTAATAGTTGCATTTCTCAGGATGAAAACTGTTCACTTTAAATCCAGTGGCTGGATTCCAGGCTGATGGAAGTCACTGAGGGCACACAGTGCTGGGGAAGAGCAGAGGGACACCCAACACTGAGGAACTGCCCAGATTTCACTGCAGAAGCTCAAGTAATGAAGGGGGTTTCAATAGGGGACTTTAACAATTGCTTTTTGGAACAGCTCACTGTAGGGAATGGAAGAGAAGGGTTCATTCAGCATAATCCTAAATCCATAACTATTGTTGAGGTATTAATAGACAGTGACTAAACTTTTATGTAAATCCAACATCTGAAAATCTAAGTGCAATAGTATCTGTCATAAACTAGGTTGACCCTAAATTGAAATAAGATTGTAAACAGAAAACCCCCAGAATTATTTTTTTTTTTAAATAAGTTCCAAAATACATGTAGAATTTTAATATAGCACAGCAGCTGCCTTCACAATACAAAGGTTCCAGGTCCTGGAGAGGGCTGCATAGCTGGAAACATGGAGGTAAAGCTGCACCCCAGGATGACTCAATGGCAAAGTCCACGAGGGGTCTGAGCCAGAGATTGTTCCAAATGGAGAAATTCATTCCTAGAGAAAGGCACTGGGAGAAAAAAAATAGGAGTAAAGAGCAGTGGAGCATGGGGGAAAATTAAGAGAAGGGCAAATACAAACTTGGTGAATTCACCAAATATAAGAAATATGTTTAATAAACTGTCATTAATGTGAGTGACTAAAGGAGAAAATCAGAGGAAGAGCAAAGCTTTCCTGCTGTATCAGATAGTCTTTGATAAGCAGCAGGGGTTTCTTGTGATACTTCCAGAACAAAATGACCACATCTTTGCTGTACTCACCTCATGGATGGGAGAAGAGGCCTACACACATCCTTGTGTTTTACCCTTGGATGCCAGTCTTACAACATCCACACTGCACACACATCCTTTGTACTTGGACTTCAGTCCAGCCTCAGTGCTGCTCATCTTCTGAGCCTCTTCAGTGTTTGGCATTCTCCTTTTGAGAATTACCACTCTGAGGTGATGGTGTTTTTCCAGGAGAAAGCTCCAGTGTCCTGACTTTGGTCAGAAACAGCAGAGGACAGAAAAAAAATTATATTTTTTACATCATCCTATTGGTACCTCCTGAGTGTTCCCTCACCTCCTCCTCTCCCCCATCATTTGTTTGTGTGTGGCTTTAGCAGAAACAGGAATCTTACCCAAGTCCTGCAACCCATTGTTTCTTTATGTTAAATACAAGGTTCTTTTATTAACTCCAGCTGGTGCACCTCCCTGTGCTCCCTGTGTTTGCTTTATTAAAATTGAGCAGCGTGCAAGTAGGACATTGTAAATCACAAATGACTGGGCCAGAGGAAGAAGGAGGGAGAGGGAGGGACTCCCATTGTAGGATAACAAAGAGAGCATATAAACAGCCTGGGCCTCCTGGCTAATGGCAGCCAGAACTCGTGAGTGCAGTTTGCAATTGCTCCCAGGAGGACAGACAAGTGCCAGACAGTTAGCAGGGACAGATGAGAGGGAATGCTGGAATACCTGATGTGTTCTCTCTCTATGTGGAGCAGAGCTTCTCAGAGGTCTGGGCATGCAGGAGCTGCCACCCTCTGCTGTAATCCTGGGATTATCTTATAGCAGTGCCTGGCCGTGGTCATCATGTCTGTGGAGGAAGCCTTGTTACACCATCTAAGTCTTGGAGAGAAATTTTAAACCAAGACAACCAGCACCACTCTGTCCCTCATGGAGAGGGAGGCTGCTGGTCCATAATTAAGCAGTGTACAAAATTTTCCATCTTTGCCTCTTCCTGGCCAGTGCAGGAAATTGCATTTCTGCCTGCTTGAATCATGGGCATCCACAGGGACAGTCAGAGTAGACGGACTCAGAGCAAGTCCAGACAGAAAGACAACAACTTCCTTCCCTGTGCCAGCAGAGTCCCTCTGCTCAGCGCTCCCCCTGAAGGTGCAGAATCCTCCTGGACAAACCCAGCAGCCATATGAAGGTCCCTGGCTGACACCATGACCCTGTTGCTGAGTCCCCAGCACCACAGCGAGCTGCTGGTCTGCTGCACACTCAGCTCTGGCAGTGGCTTCTGTGGTGTGCAAGATCTGGAACCCTCTGTGCCCGGTGCCTGTCTCAGTGTCCTCTCTCCCGCAGTGCTCCTCCACCTGCGGGAAGGGGCTGCAGTCCCGGGTGGTGCAGTGCATGCACAAGGTCACGGGGCGCCACGGCAGCGAGTGCCCGGTGCTGTCCAAGCCAGCAGCCTACAGGCAGTGCCACCAGGAGGTCTGCAACGAGAGGATCAACGTCAACACCATCACCTCGCCCAGGCTCGGTGAGTCGGGGTCTTGGGGGGAAGGTGCCGCCTGGGAAGGGCCAGGCAAAGCCCGGTGTGATAAAAGTGGGGCTTCAGAGGTTGCCCAGAAATTAGGAGAGGGCACCCCCGGTCAGACTCCAGACTGAAGGTCTAGTGTGGGTATGTCTTACCAAATCCCTGCCTTAGACTTTGCCCAAGCTGGAGCGCTTGGTAGAGAGCACTGGAGAGAGCAACAGGAGCACACAAATGGTGGGTGATTGGTTGGTTGATCACAGAGGTGAGGGTGTACCTTCCTCCATCAGAAACACCTCCACACTCGTCCTGGGCTGCAGTGAGTGTAAAGTGTGATCATTTATTCATTGGTGCCCCAAGGGAACTACATGACCTTGAAAAGTAGAGCACCAGTGTTTGGGGTTTTTTCCTTTCATCTGCTGCCACATGAATGCGATTTTCTGTCACTGTCCTTCTCCTCACCCTTCCTGCATCCCCTGTGGCCCTGGCAGAGGTGGGAATGTGATGATAAGCTATCTGCTAAACACCTTAACACTGGATTTAAAAAATGTCACTTGTTAAGGCTTCTGTTAATACAAATTTATGGGAACCCCGTGATTTTCCACATCACATTTGCTCAGTTTATAAGGGGATACAAATATAAATACACTAAAAATAATACCTTTCCAAACTTCATCCCTGTGTGTTCAGCCACAGCTCCAAGACCCAAGTTGGTTTCTTTACATTTCACACATCATCACCAGTAAGATGAAACTAAATTAATGAATCAGCTGCACTGACACAGCCACATCAGTGCCTCCCATCACATTTTGGTGCAAGAGTGTGGGTTGTAAACAATGCTGTAAGAACTTACCAGAAAGAACAACCTCCTCCCTCCCAGCTGAGCTGGTCTCGTAGGCTGAGAAGCCTCTAACACACCTGAAAACACAGAGCTGCTAAATAATAGAGAACCATTTTCTAATAGTGCTGTCCAGTGTTAAATAACACTCAAACTAGGAGTGGACTTGAAGCTTCTGAACTGAAATTTGTTTCCCAAAAGTTTACCAGGTGTTTTTTAAAAAAAAAAGGGAACTATTGTTCTCGCAAATTCAGTCACGCTGAGGGGCTTCTAACCCCTTTTGGTAAAGAACATATGAGAGTACTTCCCAGATATTTTAGCACTAAGAACATAGTGGAAGGAAAACATTTCATTTGAGAAATAAGCCCTTGATACACTGATGAGACAAGAAATCCATCCTAATTCACATTTTAGGACAAAGCAATAAAACGCACGCTCACGTGTTTAGAAGACTGAGGAGGCTCAAGTCCCTGCTGAAAGTAATCTGCAAGTAATTTGGGAGGCTTTTGTTTCTAAACCAGGCTTGGAATCACCAGGGCCAGAAACAATGATATTTGATATTAACAGAAAGATATACCATTGAGTGTTTTGCTCTTCTTGCTTATAAGCAATCCTAATTGGATTATCTTTAAACAGGATTTTCTGTTTTCTGCAATGGAAACATCACCAAAAAAAAAAAATTACACAGAAAAAAATTCCAGTAGTCTACAAAACTCATTCTGCCTTGTCCCCACTCCAGAATGGTTTTCATCCTGGATAACATTTGCAGAAGGATTTAAGTGTGGGGGGTCACCTCACCTGTCTTTTACATCTGTGTCTCAGTGAAGACACATTCTGAGGGATTTACCCTGTCTCTCAAGCACCTGAGCCATGTCACTGCCTCCACATGCTTCCTGTATTACTTCACAACTTTTGAGGGACTTTGGACCTCTAAAATATTAGTCCTAGCCTCGTTTGTGGCTCAATTTCTATTATATAAAGTCTCAGATTCATCAGGTCTGTCTCAGATGTTCTCATAAGATATGTAATTTATTCAGCTGCATTATGCGGCTTCTCCGCATTGACTGTGAGGAGTTCATGGGCTTACATCTGGGCTGATGCTTTAGTCATTTTGTTCATCCAGGCCTGTTTGTCACTGAGACAAATTAGGTGCAACTTGAGGAGGTTTGCATGTCCAAGGAAGGAAGGAAGCACTTCCAAGATGCTTCAGTAGCAAGAACATCCTCTGCTCCGTGGTGCTGACAGCGAGGTTGGCCCCCTCTTCCCTCAGGTGCAGGGGTTTTGATCACACCTGCCATGCTGTTCCCTGGCTAATCTGGTAGTTTGTGCTCTGTTTTCTCCCCCAAAGCTGCTCTCACCTACAAGTGCACGGGGGACCAGTGGACAGTGTACTGCAGGGTGATCCGGGAGAAGAACCTGTGCCAGGACATGCGGTGGTACCAGCGCTGCTGCCAGACCTGCAGAGACTTTTATGCAAACAAGATGCAGCAGAAGAGTTAATGAACCTGTGCCACTTCCTAGAGTATTCCAGCTGTTGGTGTGTAAATCACAGACTAGTAGGTCTGAGTACTGGAACTTCACGAGTTGCTACAACGTGGTGGATCCCAAAGCAAACCCAATGAGACTTGAAACCAACTCTACAGACTGGATACCAAAGTCATCTGCTCATCCACCTGAAAAACAACAACCAGAAAGGGTCATCTCAAGGAGCCAATCGTTTTAGAGTGTTTTGACATCCTTACGTTTTTCATTAATGCTTTTTACTTTAATATATTAAATCACCAGCCACTGGATGGCTTGCTACCATGAAAAGGAAAGGACAAGAGTTGCAAAGTGATCACATTGGATAAGGTTATGGTACCTCCATGGAGGAAGGCCTCTGGCAAAGTAATTCAGCAAAGGTAGAGACATTACTTAATCTTCTAATCTTAGCTTTCATCTGATGTTTTCAACTCCCAGCAGTTATCCCACTGTAGGGTGGGCTCAGAGGGACATGCATAAATGAAAGGCTTAATTTAAAGAGAGGATTTGCTGTAAAAGCTTTTTAAAACTGATAGCAGAGAATGGACATCTCTGAAAATCCTGCAGAAAACTCAGTATAATTATATCCAACGTTCCAAGTAATATTTTTAGAGCCACTAATAGGGACTGCTTTTCTTTCTAATTTTAAAAAACAATCCTCTCTCTCTTTCCCCCAGAATAATAGAGTTTCTTTTATGAAACCTAATTTTTCTCTGGGCTTAATGAAATGGAAGCTTTTTAACAGCCGTAGATAGTTGGTTTTTTTTAAACAAGAACCATTTACATGAGATGGGAGAAGCCAGAAATCATTCCATCCAGTAGAGCTCAGTGAGGGATTGCTCTCTCCAGTTTTTAGAAGTCAATCAGATAATGAGACTTGTTGGTTTTTACAAGGACCGTGAAACTGGATAAAATTGGAACAGAAACTGGATTTGGAACAACCTTTGTGAGAAGGATGTAGTGGGGAGCACAGCAGGTGTCTCCTGTCTCTGGGCTCTTGAGCACAGCTGAGGTTATGTAGCCTTTTGAGTCAAAAGTAGTCAGGGATACAAGACATTCAAAGTGTAACCTGGAGCTCGTGGAAGCCCTAAAGCTCAGACTTCCATTGCTCTCAGTAAGGGCTGGGAATTCCCTCAGTGATTGGAATGCTCCCTGTCCCGCTGTTGTGGTGCTGTCAGGTTTGGTGCTATCAGATTGGTGCTATCAGAGCACTCAGCAAGTGCCTCCTCCACGTCTCTGCACTTTAAACCAAACTCCTCTCTGTGATGTGAGGCTTGAAACAGGAGCTCTGCCCAGGGCAGGGTCTGTCCCCTCCGTTGTCACACAGATCAGTGTCTCCCTATCACATCTTGCTCCAGTAAGTATCATTTCCCAAGGCCAGTGGGGCCGTGGTCAAGTTTCAGCCCCCTCCTCCTGACAGGAACAGAGCCCTTTGGATAATTTCAGCTTTTTACTCACTCTAGAACTGCCTGGGACTGTTTTGCTCCTGGCATCTGAGCACAGAACCAAGCCCAGGTACTCCCCCAACCCCTGGATTGCAGCTCCCACCTGGCCCCAGGTTGTCTTTGTTGCTGTTGTCTCTTTTTTTCAGTGCAAAGAGGGGTAAAGACTCTTAGTACCAAACATGCCTTTAAAGCAACTTCTTCCTCCTTATGACAATCCTTTCCGTATCCAGAACCTCACTGCAATAACGCATTATTAGCATTTTATTAAGGGCTAAATTTTTCAAGCACAGGAGGGGGATAATGTTCATCACAAACTAACACTGCGTGGGCTTCACATTTGCATTTCTGCTTATTAGTGCAAATTGAGTGTGTGTGCACAGCAGGGCTGGCCTGATGCACAAAAGCACCTTTGCACACCCTTTTTTTCTCGAGTGCCTGTCTCAAACAAATCTGCTTTCCAATGCCTCAGATGATTTTCTCTATCAGGGAAATGATTCCAGCTTGGTTTTTGTTATACTGGGTGTTTTTTTGGCGGCTTATAATCAGGATCACACCTCCTTTTTCTGTTATTCCCACCCCGTCACCCAAACACAGAGGTTGTGTAACTACTTAACGAGTAATCAGTGGAAAATGTTGCTGGCAGGGGTGACAGGAAAGATTTAGGCAATACCAGGGTGATGTTCAGTGGGGCAAATTAGCAGGTAGAAGAACTGCTAAGGAGAAAGTTCCAAGAGGTCAGAGCCCAGAGGACCTGGTTTATATTGGTAATTCACAGCAGTATTTTCCCCTTTGCCTGCAGTGACTCTGGGACTGTCCCTGCTGCCTCCTTGCCACCACAGCCACCTCTGGGTCCCTATACATCCCTCACTCAGTTTGGAGTTTGCTGTTTTTCTCTTAATGGGCAACATTTGCCCATGAAGTGGCCCAGCCCAATAAAATGCCACCCCTGTGCTCAACATTTGTGGCATTAGGAACACTTAGGTTGGGCTGGTGAAGGATTTGCCATTTCTCTGCTGTCTTGGCAGAATAACGTGTGCATTTATCATTACTGGTGATCAAAGGTGCTTTTCAACAGCAGGGAACATTTTCCTTCTGGTGCTGCTCTGTCACCCTCTCTAGGCAAAGGTGGGCTCCTGGAGAGGTGCATAGGAGAAGGAAGGATTTTAGTTCTTCTGTTTTTCGGTAATAATTCACTTCTGGCCACTGTCCAGAGCAGGATACAAAGCTGGTTAGACCTGTGGCCTGTCCCCATCTCCTGGGTTCTGGACCCAAAGGACATTTGGGTCCAAGTTCTGGGTCTTACCTAAGGAAACATGAATTTACAAGAAATTTTTTCGACTGTCTGAGCACTGAAAAAACCACCTCCCTTGCTCTCACAGATTAGCATGCATCAACCTTTTATGTTTTATAATCAAACCCCAACATTAATTAAAAACTGGTGGCACAACACAGCTCCATTTTATTCCATTCTCTTACTTCATATGGTGACAACCTTCCCATGTTATAATAGCCAGAAAAATAACAATAACAAATTTAATTCTGCTCAGTACTCCTGCACTTCTGTTTTGTATCATTTTATAGGAGCTTTGCTATGAATTCACAGCTCTGCTCTGCCCTCAGTTACCACATTCTGGTGAAAAGAAAAGCTGTTTGTTTCAGTGTATCTATGACAATACTTTTTTTTAGTTGTTGGTAAGAGACTGATGCTCTTTTGATTACAGTGGTGGTATTTCCATATTGTAAACAATAATCTGTACTGTTACTAAAGTACTGTACATTTCTAGTTGCACAATTGTGTTATTGAGTGTAGATTCTCACTATCTCATGTATGGTGCTATTTTTTGTTGGTGGAAAAGAATCTTAGCAGTCGATTATTGCTTGATATTTTATTATAATACAGGGATATATTCTCCATGGCAATAATATCATTTAAGTTTTCTCATTACAGAGTGAAATGTATATATTTTTCCATTAGCTAATTTGCATATGTACTGTATCCATGGTAATTTTCTTCTCGGTGCTGGTTATAAATAGAAAAGATAAAAACAGTCAAACTGAATGGAACCAGTTGTAAATGAAAGCCAAAACAAAAAAATAGGAAAGAGGATCATTCCATTTTGAACAAATTGAGTATGTTGTATAATAAATTTATTTTTTCCATAACAACTTTAATAAGGTTTCTGAACTTGAAACAAAAATACAAAGCAAACCAAATAGCATGAAAATTAAGAGAGGAGCAAAGCTGTAAGTAAATACATTGTGCATCTGTCTAATACTGAACTGAGACTGAGATTTGGTTAAATCTAAGCCAACTTCAATAGCTGTGGTCAGTGTAAAAGGTCATGTGGCAGTAAAATTCTGACATCTCAGAGTTCCCAGTGTGCTGACAAATCAGGAAATGATGGCTCTTGTCCTGGTCAGGTTGCAAAACAAAGCACAGGGATGTTAATACCTGAATGATGCCTCCCAAGGTCTGTGCTCAGTGACACAACAGTAGAAAATTCCTGTCTGGAAAAAGCAGGCCAGGCTCTGTTTGGGATATCCCTGTGCGTGCCTGAGCTGGAGCTTGTGCTTGGGGAGAGGGACATTTTGGAGGTGCTTTTGGGAAAGGTGGTTCTCCATGTGTGCAGCACCTCGCTGAGTGTTTGTTGGGAGCAGCTCCACAGGCACCACCTGATAATGAACAGTGCTGAGCATGTGGAAATTTATATTGGAGCAAAAGTGTCCCATCCGTTGGGAAGGTCTCTCCGTAACCTGGCTGCACACTGCCCTGGTGTGAAATAAACGGAATTACTCCAGTGCCAAGTGTTTTGGGTGTCTTTGTTGTAGGCACTAGGCAGAATCTTTGTGCTCTTTAACCCCCCCAGCGTGGTAATGATGTTTTTTGCAGACAGCTACACAAAGCTACACCTTTAAGATCTTCTCCCATTCCAAAGATGCCATTGTCTGTGTCCCAGTCCAGCTCAATCCTTGTTAAAAGGACACTTCTTGGAGATGGGAGCAGCATCTTCCTAAAGGACCCTCAAAGACTCAGGAAAATGGTTGAGTGGTGACTTGGCAGTGCTGGGTTAAGGATTGGACTCGATGATCTTAAAGGTCTTTTCCAACCTAAACCATTCCGTGCTTTTATAACAAACCAAAGCACAGTTGGTGTGAGAGTCCTCCCAAAATGACTTCCAGAGATGGAGTCTTTGCTTACTTTAATAAGGAGCTCATTTACTGATCTCACACTGTCTTCTTTACCATGGCACTACATGGATCAGCTTCCTGGTTTTCCGAGGCAGCCTTAGGAGACACCAGGCCCTGCTGCCATCACACACAACTGTTCACTGCAGCAAAACTCCTGGAACTCCATCCAAGTGTTGCTGTACATTAACAGATCATCGTGTTTGTGCATTGCCTGGAGTCAACATCTGATTGCAATTGTTGACCTGTTTGAACAATAAAACGTAGCTCCAAGCCCTTGGAAGCCAAAAGGCTTTACATTAAGCTGGGATATGGCAATGGGAGGGAGGGGTGTAAGGAATGCTGTCATACATTTGGCTTGAAATGTTCCTGGTATGTGCCAATATCTCATCTATAAATCCAGTAGGTTTATGTACTTAGTTTGCCTATTTTGCATGTAGCCATTTGCTGTTTTTCTCTTATTCCTAATCCCCACCTCCTACCCAAGCCATTGCCCTTCCCTGTGAGCTCAGTTGGTTTATTTATTTAAGACACCTCAGTCAAGATCACTAAGGGCAGGTGGGGTCAGATGGCTCCAGTGCTCTGGCATAGAAGTACTAGGAGGAAAATATAATCTCTCCTCTGCTCCTTGGAGGTCATTTCTGCCTCCACCAGCTCCACCTGCTCCCTCCACTCTCCTGTAAGTCCTGGTGTCCATGGCAGCCTTGGCTGCAGGACCCTGCTTTCCCTGGGAGGAATTTCCTTCAAAAGGCTCAATATGGAACACTTTATCCTGCCATCAGCCCCGTGCTCACCAGGAGTGCTGCTGCTGGAGGACTCTGCTCTGCTGGTAGAGTGAAAACTGCATGTTCCTTTGTGCTCCCCCAACACCACATGGTCCATTTCCATCGGGAAAGGAATGTTTTCTTCTTGCTGAGGAGTGTCAGTACAAACACCAATGTGCTGTGGAGTTCCAGGCAGAGGAGAACTGTGCCAGATGTGCTCACATTCAATGCACTCACACTTCTGACAGTGGAAGAAAAGAAGCCCTGGTGACCTCCTTGCTGGCAAGTTGTTTGTCTCACTTTTCCTGCTGCTGTAGGAATACAGTGCTCCCAGAAACAGGCAGGCTGTGGGAGCTGCTCCTGAACAGCATTTCTTCTTCAAGAACTTGGACCTGTGCTGAACACGTTTGATTGCACTTCTCCAAACCACTTGCACTTCAGCTTCCTCCTGGTTATCTTGACTTGGAGGCAGGTGAGTAAGAAGACAGGAGTTCCTCAAGTGCTGCCAATGCACAAAGACCAGTTTTCTTTTCTGTGTACACGTTTTTTTTTTTGTCATGTGTCTGGTTTGTCTTTGCACTCTTTAGAAATGGGCCAGGCTGCCTGGAGAGAGACTTCCCAACAACAGAACTGCCTTGGACAAGCAGGACTGAAGCATCTTCATTTCAGATGGGAGGAATTGTTTGTTTGTAAAAGGGGAGTTTGAACAAAAGACTATGTAAGCAGGGAGGGACCACCAATTCCCCTTAGCAGTAACTACCCTGAAGGTGATCAGAGAGTCTCCAGAGCTGACCCCCACGTGTCTTGCATCACCTCGTCTCCTTTCATGCCACTTTGATGTGACAGACCTCATGAAGGGTGCCTGGAGGTGCATTGCACCACATTTATTACTTTGTCAGATCTGCTGTGTCTGCCAAATGGTGGCCAGACACCCAGACAGACTGTCCCAGTTAGCAGAGTCCTGCAGCTGATGTCTGGACCTTGCCTGTGAGTTCTCTCTGTGTTACCACAGCCCAGACACTGTGTCCACATGGCCTGGGCTGGGTGTCCACCTTGGCCCTGGGCTACAGAGCAGCAGCTGGGCTTTCTTGGGAGTTGTGGCTTCCCTCAGCTCCTCTGGTTTGGCTGTGAGTGGCTCCTGTTTGGATGTTTCATCCTTTCATCCCTCTGTGGCCTGGGTAGAGCTGGAGCCTCCAGTGTGACTTGTCTCGGTCATGTTACAGGCCTTTGCACCCACCAGAAACTTCACCACCTCAGGGGTCTGTACAAAAATACCTTATCTGCTCAAGTGCATTTTACATCCTCCCTCAGCCCTCTGAAGAAAACTATTTTCCTCATCATACTCCTGTAACAGTCTGGTGACTCCCCTTAACTGTTGCTTTTTGAATGGTTTTTGTTCTGAGGTCTTTTATAATTATTCAGTATTATTTGTGCAGTGGCACTAAAGAATCTCCACCCAGACGTGTGGATGCTGGAAGGCCATGCTCAAAGAAATAGTCCTTCCCTGAAGAGACTGCAGGTGGTCTGGGGTAGAAGGCAAATTCCCAAAGGAGATAAGTGGGATTCTTGGCAACTGGAGTCTGAAAAGGCAGGAGATGAGCATGAATCGAGTGAGTGAGCCTGTGCTGTGGTTACTGCTCTGGAAGGGATGGGAAAGGGATATTCCCCACTGGTTTTATATCCTCAGACATATGTTTTGTTACTGGAAGTAGCCAAGGGTAAAATTCTCATCACTTCAGAGATGCCCCTTACAGAAATTGGCCAGGACACTGCTCTGCACATGGGCTGGCAGGGAGGGAAATGTTCATTTTTCCTCAGGAGAGCTCTGGTAAGACACCAGTCTGCACAGCCTGGCTCCACCACCCCAAAAAACCAGCAGCTGCTGAAAGATCCCTGACAATTTTCTGTAAGGTCACTGCACTCCTGGAGACAGGCACTGAAACTACTCAAACTGCTGAGGGATTGGTGAAAAATGGGGAATTCTCTAACAGGGTCTTCAGGTTGCACCAAGATCAATGTAATCACAGCCTGGCCAACAAAACCAGACGAGCCATTCTTGGGTTGTTTTTTTTATTTTTTTTTATTTTCTTGAAAAAAACCCATTATTTGAACATTTTGCAGCTTCCATTTTTTTCCCCCAGCTCTGTATTTTTCCCCTTGACTTTTGTCTCTAATGACAAAAAGACCCAACCAGACTGCAGCTTTGTTTGGCACTGAACTTCCCTCCTGAGATGATCACACAAGAAGTCTTTTATCACTTTGGGGGCTCTGAGCCAGAACTGCCTGTGGTGGAAGTGGCTGGGTCTGTAACTCCAGGCTGTGGTGGGATGAGAGTCAAGCCCAGGCTGTCAGCAAGGTGGAGCCCCTGCCAGGACACGTCAGGACTTCTGAGCCCACCTCCCCTGCTGCTGCTCTCATGAAGGAAAAGGTATGAAGTCCACATCTAGATTGAATTAGTCTTTCAAAAAAATTAAGTGTTGTTTAAAATACAAATCCTGTCCAGAATCATGGTCTAATTCCTTAGGAAATCACTATAAATTGAGCAGCTCCCCACTGCTCAGTAACAACATGTCACATCTTGGTTTTCTCACAGAGCTGATTCACCTTCTGTGTCACTTCACTGTGTTGGCTTTAGGGCTGTCAGCTCTGCTTCATGCCCGGGTTTGTGTGGAGGAAGGAGGGTCCTGCTGAAGTCCTGGACTTGTGCTCTCCTCAGGCATCATCAGCTCCCAGAGCTGCCTGACACTGGCTCACGGCTTCTTCCCCACATCACTTCCCATCACCAGCAATTCCTTGAGGAGGGAGCGGTGACACTGAGCCCGAGAAATGCTGACAGCCACATTTCCCAGAGGGTAAGGAAGATTCCAGCTCAGTTTTGGGTTTGGGTTTGGTTGGGTTTTTTTCCTAACCATGTTTTGCTGAAGAAACAATTTCAGAGGGGGAAAAAGAAAAGCCACATTATTGTGTAAGCAAGATGGAAAACAGCTTTGTGTGGATTCCCAGGTATTTATGTACCATTCCCTCTGCAAAAACATCGCTGCTTGGCTGTTCAGCACGATGGTTTTGCAACAGCTGTGTGCACAGCACCATCCATCACAGGCAGTGCCTGTTCCCTGGCTGTCCCCATGGCTTGGTTTATTTGTGTGCAAGGCAACTGAGGGGTTATTGAGGCTTTCCATCAGCTGTACAAACTCACAGCAGCACCAGCTCTCTGTGTGTCCCTGTCTGAGAATCACAGTTTTTGGGTAATAGGCTCTTGGGCAGCTCCTAGGAGAGATCTGGTCTTTCTGACGTGTCTCTCTCGAGGGATTGCTGCCTGTGCTTATACCAAAAGCTATGGAGTATCCAAAGCCATATGTATAGGAGGGAGAAGGCATATTTGCTTGTTTCCAGCCTCCCCATAGGATGGTTCTAAAAGCAGAAGTATCCTTCCCTATGGAAAAAAAATTGACAAAATTGAGGAAAACATCCTCGTATTTGTCAAAATTTTTGTAGATGTTTTTCAGGGTATCACTAAGTCTTGCCAGGCACCTCCCTTTCCTCCCCTGCCTTCCCCAAGTACTTCCATTTTTGGCTAAAAAATTTCAAGTTTGGGATTTTTTGACCAACAATATCGGCCAAAACCCAGGCTCTTTTCTCTTAATTTTTCCACTTAATTTTTAAACTGTCTTCTGGCAATGCAGAAATACTGTTTTGATGGCAAACTTTCAGCCAGCTCTGCCAGCAGTCACACAGGCAAACCAGAGCATCTTCCAGGAGAGGAGCCTGTCCGGAGGGCCCACGCGAGGCAGGCGATGACTGAAGCTCCTCTCCCTGCCCTGTGCCCCAACCAGCTCTCTGCTCTTAATGAGAGACATCTTTCTAGAGATGCTTCCAGCCTAAATCTCTCTTGGCAGGTCAGCTCAGTGATTCAGGTACTTTGCCAGGTTGAAGGAAGATGTGGGTGGCACAGAAGGATCCCCTCGGAGCGAAGGACCGCGGGACTCAGAGGTGGGATGTTGTCCATCTCTTATCTGCTCTGGCTAATTTTGGACTCCTCCAGGCAAGCACCAGTAGGCAGGGAAGGGTGGGGAGGTGGGGCAGGTCCAGCTCCCTTTCAAAGCAAGGTTCAGTGTGCTGTTGTTTAATGGTGATGTTCAGATACACAAGGAGCTGAGCCAGGAGCCGTCTCCATGTAACTCTGAGAACCTCCAGGGATGAGATCCTGAAGTGGCTGATGGGCTGAAATGACACCAGTCACATCACTGCTGTGTGTCTGTTACCCATCTGTCCATGAAGAAGGGGCTTTTTGACACTGAATTCAAGGGAAGCCCAACTTATCTCGTTTTTGGGTTCCTGTGATGACAGGAAACTGGGAGACAAAGAAGAAAGATGTTCTTACAGAGTAGGACAGAAGCCAAATTTCTGTATTTGGCCTCAGCAGCCAAAGCAGTATCTGCCCATAGGCTACATGGACAGTCTCCTCAGGGAAAAGCCATCCCTCAGCAGTCCCTAACATTTGCAAAGTGCTCTGAGGTCTTTCAGTGAAAGACTTTTTAGATGTGCAAAAGTTTATAGCCCTTCTCTGACCATTGCTGATTTTAGAGGGTTAAGTTAGGAACAGGAAATACAGTGACTAAAGGAAAGCCATTAATATTAAATTCTACCCTTTGCCAGATTGTCTTGTGTTATCTTTGCTCTTTCATTAAATATTTTCTAGTTTTCCTTGCAGGGCATTCTTTACAGGGGCAGCAACTAAGGAGCTGTAACTTGGCACATCTCCACCTGCTTTTCTGTAGCAGTGCACATTTGTGCTCTGGGATTTGAGGAATTTCCTTTGCTTCTAGAACTGATATGCAAACAGTCAGCTGTACAGACATCAATCTGTCCAGTAGACATGCCACATGACCTAAGGAACAATACAGGTGGTCAGCACCATGCTGGTGACTCCTGAATTTCTGGAGCGAACACTCATTTTCCTGTGTCTAGAAGATGGGAGGTCCTGTATACACCCTCGAGTAATCTGCTGTGCTTGACTGATCACAAAACACCCACCAAGATTCCCCTAACAAAATTCTTCATTTTTGCCAAGGAAAGCAAAGATTTGCAGGAAATCAGAGACGTGACCTTTGCTGCCTCACAAATATCTCAGGGATCTCAGGACGCTCCTCTCGGCAGAGAGGTGCTCGTGCCAGAGCAAATGTAGAGCCCTGTATGGTCAGTGCACAGCTCTTCCAGCATCCCTTTCTTCACCTTTCTTTATCAACTCTCTTGTGATAAAAGCAGAAATGGGCAAATTTCATCTCCTGCCTGTTTGCTGTGTTGCTGTTAAGTCACAGTGTGTGCAGGTGCTGCTGTGTGAGCCAGGATGGATGAGGGGTGTTAGGACTGGGAGAGAGGAGTGTTGTGGGTGCATAACCCAGCTCAAACCACTTTCCCCACTGGAGATTTCGTCACAGCCAAAGGCTGTGTGCTTGAGCTGCTGGGCACCCTGTGGGCACCTAAAGCCTGCGGGAAAATAGGTGGTTAATGCCTGAGGGAAGATTTTCAGAGAGAAAGAAATGGGGCTCCAGAGAGCACCATAACTCTAAGCAAGTTGTTCTCTAGGACAATCACCATTTCTGTTAAAAATGAGCCTCTCATTTCCCACTGATACTTCTCAGGCTGCAAGGAGAGCCATTCTTGTGCTCCTGAAGGCCTTAGCTGCAGACACAGCCTTGGAAGGGAAGTTTGCTCTCAGGCTACGGCAAAGGAATGGGAAGCACGAGATCTGGCATCAAGTCCTGCTCCCATTGAAGCCAGTGGGATGTTTGCCATTGGCTTCAGGGGGAGCCAAGATTTCAGTCTGCAGCCAGATTTGCTGGTGTGCTGAGCTGTGCTGAGAGCAGGACTAGAGAAGGGTTCTTGGTTTCCTGATAAAGCTGTTCCTGCCTCGGCTCCTCCGCTGCAGAGAGCTGGGTTCTCACCTCACACTGCACCATGTTTGCTTTCAAGCTTTCAGATTTTATTCTTAGGCCAGAAATTCCTTGATGATAAGGCTGGCTGCTTGGTTTGTGCCTGTTGGATTGGCCCCTTGGCTGGAGCTCTTGGGCATCCTCACCAGCAAAATCACCCTCCCCATTGGGGATTATGGACAGTGGTAGAGAATGGGATAAAGCAATGGGACAATGCTGGGGTAAGCAGCTTAAAAGAAGTAAACCTTACAGGATTTGCTCCAAGTGAATCCCTGTGCCTCTTCCTTCAGGCAGTAGCTTGAATCAGCTCTAGAATTAATTCTGAGTGCTTCAAGAGAGCCTGAAGAGATTGTAAAGGTGGTCCAGGTTGGGCTTCCCTGCCTCACACCTGCACACCAACATGCATGGTTGGGAACCTTGATACTCTAAGCACCCCTTTTCCTCTCCAGGTTGGGTGGGAGCCGAATTGTGCCAGTGGTGAGCTGTGGTGTAGCTACTCATGAGCCTGACAGTGTAAACCTTTCCCAAATTATTAATTCCCCATCCAACAAGACACCCCAAAGGCTGCTGTGCTGCTGTAGTGACCCAGGAGTTCAGTAGTGCATTATACAGAGCTCCACAATGGACACACACCCCTGCAACCCCCCAGCACCACCTTTGGGCAGGGTTAGTGCCCTACTCTCAAAAGCAGCTGAAGGAAACTATCTCAGAGTGGACTGAGATCCTACCAAGCAGCCCCATTTTGGCCCAAATAGGTCCCCTTGTTTTTATTTGAATGGTCTCATGGTGGAGACTCTGTATGCCCAGGAAAAGAAACACTGCAAGTAATCCTCACTCTTTATTTCTATTTCTCCCTGACCAGGATGTCTCTTCCTATTCCTCGTGTGGTTTTAGTCTCTACTGCCCCTCTCAGGGAACATCTGTAAGCACATCACATCTGTAAAGAAAGGCAGGGAAGTTCATCTGCTGGACCAAGAAGTTGTCCTGGATTTCCTCAGCTCTCCAGATGCCTCGTGTTTGACAGCACCTTCTCCACCTGCCCAGCCACAGCCTGTTCTCTGGCCACCTGGGACTTCACCTCCTTCCTTTGACACTTCCACAAAGAGGAGCTGGTGGGAGCGACTTTCTGGTGAGTTGAAACCACTGTGATCTATTTTACCCCCACAAACAAGGAGATTGTAAGTGTAGGTGCTTAAAGCTGAAGTAATGATCATCCAGAGATCCAGAGATGATAGTTTTACCTGAATTTTCTCCAGCAAGTTGAAGCAAAACTCCCTAGAAATTCAGCCCTGGTGCAGGAGCGCACCCCAGTGTCACCTCTTAAGGCACTAAGATTTGTACAGGCAAAAATAGTTTTTCTTCTATTAATAAATGGGAAAGAATGGGGAGGAAAGCACAGAAAAAAACCAAATGATGCCATATTCTCTCCTGAGCACTTGGCTTAGCTCTGCAGCACCATTTCCCATCTCTCTTTCACCTCATTGTAAGATGCTTCCCCAGAGTATCTTATCAGTAGATCCTCTCTCAGTTTAGTGGCTGCCTCTGAGCCAACTCTTTTTCTGGTTCAGTGACTGGCTCAATGTTTGCATGACCTGTAAGCCATCAGCTTGTTGCCCTTCTATTTCCTTGCTGATATGATCCCCACCAGCTCTCACATTTCCTGGGGCCAAGCACAATCAAACAAAATGAATCAGAATAAACAGAATTAGTGCTCATTCTTCCTCAGCAACATGCCTGTGATTTTTTTTTTTCTCCCTTAGCAAATTCAATCTGGCCACTCTTTCTCATGTTAATTCACTGGAGTTGCTATCCACAGGCTCTGGGTTACAGGTGACAGTGACACGAGAGGACAATTCTTTGCTTTAGGTGAGATATCAGCGTTTGTGTGCTTTGAATTTTAAGGAATGGGGCAGGGGAGGGGTTACCTGATCTACTGCCCTCTGATTCTGTGTGATATTCATTCTGTTGCTGGTAAAGTCCCACCTGGGAGCACAAAGATAAGAAAGATGATCCTTTTTCACCTTTTATCTTCTCATTTGTCCCTTTAATTCTTTTCATAGTTCCTCTTCCCTTTCTTTTTTTGTTTCTCCTTCTTGCACTGATTGTAGCATTCCAAGCACGGGGTCCTGGCACAGCTTCCCCAGGATCCTGGCAGATTTAAAGGCCAAGCTACATGTCCAACATGCTCCCATGTACCCACATATCACACTGGCTGTCTCCTCGTGGGCATGACACTGGAGCCAACTTCTCCTGGAGGGGACCACGATGAAACTCCCTCCTGGCACCCAGGGCTTGGATGTACAAAGTCCAGGGTCGTTGGTGTGTGGTTGGTGGCCTTGACCCATTCCTTGGGACTGTTTCTTGAAGAGAAACACCAGCATTTGAGCCTTGGCTTTCAAGAGAGTTTCTCAGCACCAGCCTCAAAACAGCTGGAAATGCTGCCCTGCCCTTCGGAGCAGAACCCTTTGGGGAGGTTTTAATGCTTGTGAAGCTTTTGGTGTGTCTTTTTTTTTTCTCCTGTCGTCTGAGGAGGTCCCTGGCACTATGATAAAAGCCCCCACTGGGGCTCTTCTCCTCATGGTGAATGTGGTCCTGAGAGAAGGCAAAGGTTTCTCCAGAAGCACATTCCCATTCCATGGCTCCAATTAGAGAAGCTTTGTGTGTTAGCAAAACTCATCATGTTCTTCCTTGCACTCAACCCAGCTGGAAGCCTGATTAGTGACTTCCCAGTGGCCTTGAAACCCAAGGGAATTAATTTGTGTTTAATTTTGTCCAAGCCGATACTTAGGGAAATGGTTGGGAATACTGCAAAGCAGCTTCTGGCAGTGAAGAATCCATGGATTTCACAGACTCCTGGTGATGATGCTCAGCCTGTCCATCTGAGGCTGGCCTGTGCAGCATTAACCAGCAGGGACACAGCCCACATAGTGACAGACATTGCTCTGCTCCTCTTCCTTTTCCTGACAAGCAGTGGATTTGGCCAGCTGTGCTTTGTTGGTACCCAGTGATCACACACTGCTCGTGTTTGTGTGACTTTGCTGCTGTTCACAGTTTGCAGCTGCAGCTTTTCTGGGTCGCTATTGACAGGCAGGCACATCCTTCCCTGCTTGATGGATGCTCCCCCCAGCTTCCCTGGATCTGGGCTGTGCTGACAGCAAATTGGGTGAACCAGTTCACTGCTCTGTAACTCAGAGAACCACTGCACTAGCAGAGGAACCACCACAGCACTGCTTGGCTGTGGGTTTTTAAAGCACTTTGAGCTCCTTGGAGGAACAAGGGTAAGTGCAAACCTGTTCTGTTGCTCTGTGGTTAAGGGTTGCCTGAGATTAGGGTTTGAAGTGAAGAGAAAACAGCAGCCAGCAGAGCAGCTCATACTTCCCTGAGGTGGTCAGTGTGTGGTTTGGGGCATTTTCCAGGGGCTCCTTCACAGCCCAGTTGCTGCAAGGGCTGAGCCAGCTTGGGGCTGGGACCCCTTTGCTGGGCTGTGTGCAGGACACAGGAGTTGTATCAGGGCCATACTTAGACTTAGCTTTTGCTCTAACAATTACAACTGGTAAAATGTCAGTTTTCCCAATTTTCCTCCCCACAAGCTGTTTTAAAGGGAATGAAGGCAGATCCTGCCATAGCTTAGTGCATTACTGGCCAACTCAAATGACTCCCTGCTGTCTTTTCATCTCCACGAGACTTTTAATGCCCTAAGTCTTTGCATGTCCTGGCACACAGCCCAATTGAAGCATGAGTTCCAGCAGAAGTTTTACATTTAAAGCTGTTCTTTTGGCTTCAGAAATTTGCAGATTGAGGCTGAGAGTTGCAATTCAGCTGTTTGCTTGCAGATCTGCACCAGCCCTGCTGTGCTCTTGCCCTCACCTCGGTCAGGCAGTTGTGTTAACAGCATTCTCCAATTAAAGTAGCAGCTTCAGTTACAGAAAATGCTTTTCCTATCTGGGCATTTATCTGATTTTATTCTCTTTTAATCACTCATGGAGGACAGAGCTGTTTTGTTTTGTTTCCCATCCCTTATCATAATTAATCCATCATCATTTCTGGTGACAGGGCTTTTGCTGGATTTTTTTTTATTTTTTGCCATTTCCAGCATCAGCTTGGGCCAGCACCACTCGGACACCCCATTGCTCATGATGAGAAGCACTGATGTGAGTGATCAGGCAAATGTCAGGTGGACATAGAATTCATGAAGTTCTGCTCACCCAGAGCAGGAAAAAAGACACCCTGCCCTGGAGAGAGCCCTTCCAGAAAACCTCAGAGCCTTGCTATGTAAATTATGGCCACTTCCCTGTCTGAAATGTTCCTATCTAAAATCTTGATCTTGAAGACCTCCACAGCCAAGATCAAAGCTTTTTGCCATTACCTGGACATTCTGAGTCTCCAAGAGAAGAAATGGTGTCAGATGAACCTTCATCTTTCTTCGAAGTGCAGTGAGATAAGAGCTGCTTTTTTTCACTTCACCTCCCTGAAATGGTCATCCTGGGCCTGTGGTACAACAAGCTCAGCAAGGGATGAGGGGGATTGAGGGATCTTGTGAGGTGCAGTGGGATCTGACTCTGTGCTTTCCCTCCAGCCATTTTTTCCATTGTGGACAAAGCTGTAACTGCTGGTTCAACGTGCTTTGTAACTCGAGCACAGCAGTGCTTGGGCTGGGCCTGCAGGAACTGGAGAAGGACCAGATGCAGTGACAAAAGCACAGGTTTCAGTGCTGACATCCTGTCCCAGGAGGCCACAAAGCCCCTCTCTCCTATGACATGTTTCTCCCAGGGTTTGATCAGCTGTAGTTGTCACTCTAGGCTTGTGCCCACCACAGTGACCCTCAAACATTGAAGCCCCTCAGTTCTGCAGGGGTCCTGTGAGGACGCTACAACCACAGACTGCCAGACCAGGCAGCAAAGCCTTCTGCTGCCCCCACGTGTTCCTTGCTCATTATTGTTGCCACGCGCCAGTAAAGAAGTGGGAACCCTCTTGGCAAGGATGAGGAGGAGCCAGCACAGCCCCACAGCTGCTGAGGTCAAGGATCTTGCTTTGGAAGATTCTTCTGTTCCTCCCTCAAGCTCAGGGCCTTCCCTCAGGCACCTTATATTTTAAAAATTGCAAAATCAGATTGGACATGTTTGGATTTAGACAAGCTGGAGACAGCCTGGAGGCAGAGCAAAGCACAGAGGTGTCATCATCCTGCTCTGAAGGGGTGTGTGTGCACCCCCAGAGCCCGTGAGGGGATGTTTGTCCAACCCCCCTGCGATATCAGATACTGGCACAGCATGTTCAGGCTCGTTGGCTCGGACCACGAGGAGCACAGAGAGAGAGAGAGAGAGAGAGAGAGAGAGAGAGAGAGCTCCTGGCAGGCTGAGCTCACATGATAGGGTCATTGGAAAGACAAGTGATGCTTTCATCAACCTGCCTTTCCCCAGTAGTATCAGCACCAGCTTGAGCAAGGGCTGACTCTGTGCTCCTGTAGGGTACTGTGCTCTGTGTAGTGCCAGGGTCAAAAGCTTCCTCACAGATACTTTGAAGCTGTTTCTCCACCGGTGTCTCAGCCCCCAGCTCCCATCGTTCTTGGCCTTGTCAGGTTCCAGTTTTGAGCCATTAAAGGGCACTTTTTTGGCAGAGTTACATTCCCTCTGGATCAGTGGCACCTCTCAGGCTGAGGGGAGAGCAGTCTGTAGTTATTGACTGTCTCCTGCTTCCCAGCAGTTACAATTTGGGATCTTGTGGTTTTGTCCTTCTCTGTTGAGCAATCCTTTGTTGGGGCAGTACATGCTAATTGTTCTGGAGAGCATCAGTCCCAGAAGCTGCCTGGAGCCTGAGCTGACAGGTTGGTAGTAGCAGCCAAGCTCTCACATGGAACCAGTTTGTGGCTCGATGGTTCTGACCATCCCTGACACGGCTCCTTGGAAAGGAAGGGTTGGCTCTTTGCCATCCTTTCACCCAGAGCCTTTTTTCCCCTAGCACCATTAGCAGATGGGCCCAGGAGCAGTGCCTGAGCTAAGCATTGTCCACAGACTGCCCTGGACACTGCCTGGAGCTCTCTGAGAACATCTGAAGGGAGCAGCACTCCCTGGCAGGGCTGACGTGCTCCGGCAGTCGGGGATTGCAAACACATGCTCCAGCTATGCAAGAAATCTTTGCCTTGTTCTGAATGCAGCTCTGCCTGGGTTCCTTCCCAGGAACATTCCTGTTCTTCACAATTTACCAGTTGCAGGAAGGGAGAAGGGGGAGGAGGGATTTTAAGAGTAAGGGAGAGGAAAGGGAACAAATCTTACAGTGCTTTCCCCAGCCAAATTCCTCCAGAAGGACAGGGTGTGGACCATGGACTCCAGAGTCTGGCACCATCCCAAGAAAATATGAACTACAAAATCAAACCCACTTTAATTAGTCATTTGTTTTTATATAAAGAATTAAGGCTCTCTTTTTCTGAAGTAATTCAGTGCCTGCTATCACACAAACCAGGCAGCCCCTGCCAAGTGGTGCTGTGTGATAGAAGGAGGGGCTCTGAGCAGGGACACATTATCTCCTCCAGGAGACAGCAGTGCTGCTCAGATCTGCATCCTGCTTCCTGAGATAAAAGGCCCATTCCTCAGAGCCACAGCACATGTGAGAGAGTTGCAAATGTAGTTCTTGTAGGTGGCAGTAATTTGATGTCTGAGCTGGAGATGAATGATGAGCTGGGGCTCTGTCATCACACCTGCTCTGTTACAGACAGGAGGGAAAGCATGAGAGGGTGGGGCAGGAGCTGCTGCAGAGGTGCAGGAAACCCAGCTCCTCACAGCTGACTCTCAGGGTGACAAATCCCTTTTCTCGTGCCATCAACAGCAGGGCCATGCCTGGAGAGGGCAACTGAGGTTTTCTCTTCTCTGTTGGGTGCCCACTGTATCAACCTCTTATACTTATGGTGCATATAATTCAATCAGATGTACATACAGTACCCACATAAGCTTAGTCACTGCAGGCACCAGGGAGAGGATTATTTTGCTGTATTTGGCTCATACTTCTGCCTTAACGTGGGGGTGGCTTCACTGAAATTGGTTGTGCTGCATTAGCCCAGAGCAAAGCCCAACATTTATACATTATTTGCAACAGAGGCATCATCATTTCTCTAATGCCATGTCCTGAGCATGGCTGAGGTTTGCTCCAGCTGCCTTCCCAGTCTCTACTAGGAAACAATGAAATGAAGACAGAAAGGAATACTCATCTTTTTCTCTTTTTACATATATATAACTCAGAACTATTAGCAGACTTCTGTTGCCTTATGGTGCTGTATAGGAGCCTTCCCCTATATTTGCTAAACTAAACAGGAATAATTAGTTGATATTAAGCAGATGCTCAATAAATTTTTCTGTAACTTGTGCTGTACGTGGTGTCAGGAGGGAGTTCACAGCCTGTGGGGGTCCCCTCCTTCATCTCTTATCCCCTGTACACTCCACATTTGTATTGTTAATGGCCCATATGGCTGTGAAGGAAAAGGGTGAATGATTTCACTCTGTCTTGCTTTGATTAATCCCAAGTTATGGATCAAGTCACCATTAATGATGGCCCTGGTGATTTATGAATGGCAATTGTTATTCCTGCTGGTCCTGAACAGTTGGAAACTGTCAGGTGCCATCCTGAGCAGCTGGAGCCTGAGCATCCCTTGGCACTGGTGACAGGGTGTGCAGGGATGTGTGAAATGGCCCAGCTCTGCACAGGTGAGCTCAGGGAACACCTGCACGACAGGGACAGGAGCTGCTTTCTGCCAGTCACACATGAATTTATTCGTTTCCCAAGGGTGGAGAGCAGCCTGCCACTGAATGATCTGAGATTCAAATTACAGATTTTATTGAAGAGCTTAGAAGGCTGCAAAGAGAGAAGCAAAGAATTCAAAAGGATTATGTGTCTGACACTTTGGAGACTTCAGAAGTGAGCCTGAAAAAAGAGGGACAAAACCAAAGTGATGAGGAGAACAGCAACTCTGGATCTGAGCAAGAGCTTTGAGGAATCACAGGGCCATGAGGAGAGCCCTATCCTAGATTATTTGGAGAGCCCCAACCAAGACCTTCATGAAAGTTTTGTTCCGTTATCACAAAGGGATCAACTCTGTTGTGCCCTGGGAAGGAGCTTGCATGGATGTGAAGGCCAGATGGTGCCCAGCATCATTCCAGCCCCTTGGATTGAGTGAAAGACTTCCTCAGTTCTGGTGCCCTCTGCACCGACATAAGTCAGGGGGAGGAGGATTTCCTCCCGAAGTTCAGGGCATGTCTGACCCTTATGTTGGTTGAATGTAGATAATGACTGAACCATTGAGCTCTCAGACAGACTCCACTTGTTTGGGGCTTTGCAGCTCTCACAGTCTATCAGCTAACAACAAAAATATTCCAATTATTTGGAATGATGACATCATCCACACAGTTGACCCAGAGCCAAGAATAGCACTCCTACAAAACAGTTATTTCTTGTTAAGCACTATCAAGGACAAGTAAGCCCAGACTTAGCTCCCTCAGCAAAGCCTGGTTGTTTCCCCCATGTTTCCAGATCACCTCAGCAGTTGTGTTTTCCAGTTTTGAGCAGCTTACCCTGAGTGACCTGAATTTGTTTGACAAAATGTGATTATTACTTGTAACTTTTGAACTTGAATAATCACAGTGAGGCTGTAAGTGGCTCAGGGAAGAAGTTTTGGCACATCTCATCTAGTCCCCTCACTTGCAGAGCCCTCTCTAGCACACTGAATCCGTATCTGTTGGTCAGAAAACTGTGTGAGCTGGCTGAGCTCCAGAGTCATCTGCTCATGGCACAGACTGGCCCAGGGATGGAGGGGAGGGAATCCTAATCCCTGCTCGGTGATGGGGTGCTGGCTGGTCTCCCACCCCACTTCCAGCCCTGCCAAAATCCCTCAGCCCAGAGGTGTGTGGGCAGGTGAGGGTTGTGAGGGAGCAACAGCTGCTGCTTGAAAAACCAATGGTGATGCAGGGACAGGTGTGTGACATGGACCAGTGCCGTGACACACCCGGGGCTGTTCAGGTGTGTGACATCCCCCAGGACAGTGACACCACACTCAGGGCCATACAGGTGTGTGACATGCCCTGTTGTACAGGTGTGTGATGTGCCCCAGTGTACAGGTGTGTGACGTGCCCTGGTGCACACCCAGGGCCGTATAGGTGTGTGACATCCCCCAGGGCAGTGACACCACACCCAGGGCTGTTCGGGTGTGTGACGTGTCCCCTTGTACAGGTGTGTGACATTCCCCCTGTACAGGTGTGTGACATTCCCCCTGTACCGGTGTGTGACATGTCCCCTGTACCGGTGTGTGACATTCCCCCTGTAC